>NC_091823.1:43803358-44050858 GCF_038994185.2 Dermacentor albipictus
TTTGGCACGTAAAACCCCAACTATTATTATTATTACACGAGAGAGGTACTGTGCTCCATGACAGGTGACGCCACTCTGATTTTACATTTGCGCAATTTTATCTTTATACAGAAGCTCTGTTCTCGCTGGGAATGACGAATTCGTTATTACAAAAGTTTAATGTTTCAGTCTAGCCCAACCCAATATTTTCCGTTAGTGTACGTTCCTTTAGACAACGGAATATATGTCCTGCTTAGCGGTGGAGAAGTTAGTGCATTAATTGTCGAGCCTGTTCGTAGCGACAGCTTTAGTATGCTTTGAAGTTCGTCAGCTTCTATTCTCTTTCAGAAGAACCCTGTATGCCTCTCGCATATATACTGCGAATGCTTCTTGACGAATCCTCGACAGTCGTTTCGTGCCACATTTTTGAAGGGGCCGACGCTCAGGTGACCGAAGAGGTCTACTAACCATGAAATATCTTACCTCTTGTGCATGAACGAAACGTCACCAATCAGTCAATCCTAAATCAGCAATAACCAATCACCAATAGCATTGTACATGGTCGCAGGGTCGGGTACATTCCTCTGATCTCGGCAAGCGAAAATTCGCAGTTTCACCAGAAAAGCGAAGCAACCACAACAACAGCAGATAGAGAGAGAGAGAGAGAAATAGAAGAGAGGAATGGCAAAAAGGTTAACCAGACATTAGTAGAGATCTATGCGAAGTAAGGATAGTAGTTTTATAGGCCGTACAAATTTGAAAACATTCGCTTACTAACTAAATTAATAAGCATGGTATCACGCGCGCGTAGGCAAACATGGACACATCACACTCGATGACCGCGGACACTCGCTTTCAAAACGTTGGCCTGAGGAAGCGCAGCAGCAGCAGCGAGCGAAGTGACCTTCGTGCTGCTTATCGCTTCAACGCAAACTGCGTGGCAAAAACAAAGCGAACACGAAGCTCTGGCCGTCTGTGTACCTAGACTGTCCCCATCGCAGACCGCTTTCAAGAAGGGCCCGCGCGGCTCGCGCCATACGTAGCCGCCGCCAGAGTAGAACCCCGCCCCCCCTCCCCTTTCCCCGGTGCCTTGCGCGCGACTTAAGACGGCGCACTTCCGTCCCGCTTTCCTCCGTTGCGCGCGCTATATTGATCCGCCATCGTCGCCTCACCCTCGCACGCTTTCACTTGCACATACAGCATAGGGCGCGCGGCGACAATGTTATCTTTGTACTTGTTATCTTTATCGTTGTACTTGTTACCGTTGCACTTTATACGGAGACGACAACGGCAGGAATGCGTTTGTAGTATTCATATATTTGCTATCGCAATTAAACGTTACGTCAGCGCGCAGGCTCTCGGCGATATAACCTTCCATCGTTCAGCGCTTCCCGCTACAGCAAAGAACACGTATTTACTGCGCTCCCGTTCCAGCTGATCTTGCTGGTGCGGTAAGATCCCGAACATGCATGCAAAACAACTATATGGTTGGGCCTAACGCAAAAGGAGGCTCCTGAATCTGAATATTTCTGTATGACGTGGACCTATGTATGGCTTATGCGTTTGAAGCGTGCATTTTTTCCTGAATCGCAAGCGTTCCAGTCACTATGCACGCGCAATGCGTGGGAGAGCACACCAGCGCTTGCACTACTATATACTTTTTGAGAAGGCTGCCTGAGATGCTCTCATAGACGCTGAAGATATATGCGTACAAATCACGCAAGAGGAAGAAAAAACGATCTGGAAGCAGAATTTTCAAAGGTAGTGTATATGCCGGCGAGAATTGTGCAATCCACTGGTTTGCTTGCACTCACGTATACTGCCCTGAGCTTCACTGGAGAAAACATCCAATTCGTCATCGAGCAACTGTTGCTCTGATGCTTCGAAGATGTCATTTGAATATGTACCAAGTATAGCTTTTCTGATGAACATTTACACTCGTAGAACAGTTTTATATCCGGTATATGCGTCGAGCCCATGCGGCTTCTTGAATGCCAACTTTAATCGTTCGTTTTCATTCAACTTTGATCATACTGAGAAGTGTCAGTGTGACCAGCAGTTGTTGGCCGGACGAAGGCAGGTATGCGCTCGTCGAAATGATGACGCCAGCCTGCGGCTTCCTTTGTCCGCTCACAGTTGGTCATTTCAGGTCTCCATGTTCCTGTGAACCTAACTATCAGTGCACGTGTGCAAGTGTTACCATACCTGCACACTAAAGCTTTTTGAGCATGAAAGCGAGCAAATAAGAAAAGAAAGAAAAAAGAAGAAATGATAAAAAAGAAACACTCAAAAAAAGGATAATTTATTCACTATACCCAACGGATAACTTACGCGCGCTGCGCCGTTGTCTGAGTGGATACGAGGCGGCTGGAGTTTTCCATGTGAAAAACAACAAAAAACAACAACGAAAAATAAAAAGAATACCAGCGATACATTTCGTCAGAATACGACAAAATAGTCGGCCTTTCCAGCAGCTGCGCTCAACGTCTTCAGCTGGGGTCTCTTCGAAAAACTGCGGCTGACCGAGGCCAATGATGTGTATAGCTTCGTTGATTATAGAGAAAGTATCGACGTATTCAGCATAACAACCGCTGTAGAGGTAACGACAATGAAAAGATTTTCTCATATCTATGGCGCAGGAGCTTCTTTATATACAACTCTGAATACCTCTCCCGCTCAACCCCATCTCCTGTTTACATTTGTTTTTTCGCAGAACGTTTATTCGAATAAACTCCGCAGCTAAGTAGACGAACGATATGATCCCTGCTCATGGGCGAACGCTAGTCAACGTCATTGTCATCGAAAATAGCACCGATAGAGCTAAACAGAGCCCAGCACTTTGCGTTCCGGGGAGAACGCTAAGCGCGTTCCATCGAAGGTTCTACCCAACCCGAAAATATGACCTTATACAGCGTGGCACAGTCTTTGATCACATAAACGTTTACAATGAAAAAGAGCTGAAACAAACTGTCGCAAACGCTTCCTGCGCGACACGGCTTTCTTTGTCAGCTTTCGTTTTACATACTTCGTCTCGTGCACTTACTCCATCATATTGCATTGAACGCTCCTCGTAGGCATGCCTTCCCTCGGCGAAGACACGTCTTCCCTAAGAAGACTTGACAGGCACCTATGTATTCATATCCGAAGTTGCTTAAGAAAACGGGCTAAAACTTTCACCGATGATCAGTGACCTCACTGCATATGCCGGTTTTAATTCCATAATGCATTTTTTTGTCTAATTGCGACTGGCTATTCTTTCTAAAGTCCGTCAACTTCAATTTTTATATCTATGCCCCCCCCCCCTTTTTCGTTTATATTTCTTTCCTTCTTTCTTTCCGATTTTTTTGTTCTTTTGCCTTGTGAAGAGCTCGCTTCATCGCGAAGCTATACCGTCACCACGTGCTTCGTAAAACGAGCTTAAGTGCCATTATGTGCACCGCCAAGGCCTTATGTGCCAATAGCGTGCTTAAGGGTGTGTTATGCACAGCCTGTACACATGACAAACTTGAATAAAAAGAGATGTAACGTTCGCTTCAGGGTACGAACAAAAAGAACAACATCACAAAAAGCGCGATGCTTAAAAGGCGTCGCTCACTCAACGTCGTCAACTTTGCGAGACACGAAACTGTCCAAAGCAGCAATCTCGTGGATTTGTGCGCATGTGTGTCTTGGAGTTTTCCGTTGGCGTATGTGACCAGCTTGGCCGTTTTTTGGCGTGTATCGTTACTTGCCTTTTACACCGGCCTCAAATGAGCAAGTGTTATGTGTGAACATGTTGTGTTCGTCCGAGCTTGAGTGGTTATGACACCAATACACTCATACTCGCGAAAAAGAGATTCATTGGACATTTAAAACAACTGGCACCTACGTCTTAATTTGCATACACGCAATCGGCACAAAGCTGAGAGTGCAGCGTCTCATAAAAGACGGGTCATATCGCATGATGACGGTAATTAATGTAACCCCCGTCAACGTGTGAAAAAAAGAACGATTATTAAAACCACGTGAAGCAGGTGTAATGGGGATTTTTATTCAAGGACTGAAACTATTTTTCATCGCCCATTCCTTAACTAATGTAGCGGACCAAACAAAGTGCATTACGATTTCCAGCTATAGAGTTCTGTGTGTGGTTAAGAAATGTAATGAATAAGAAAACTGAAGCCAACAAAAATACGGCATACGTTTGGTTTAAACGGGACAGTTTTCTTTTACGTTGTGCGCACAAAAAAGCTTGAAAGTCCACGAATTCTTTCGCGATATCACCCCAGGAATGTTGGAGACGGGAAATAATATATGTAGATGGCGGGGACGACACATTCATTGTTCTTTTTTTGATAATCCTATTAATTCATATGCAAGGAATATCGACCGACAAGTTCTTGCACTGCATCCCGAGGGTATACGAGGGAACATCGGCTGTCGCCGCAATCTCGCAGTGATATCGTGTACTTCATCTCAGCAGTTGGCCGCAACACCGTGGAGGCTACGAACTTTGCTGGATGATTGGGTTCGGGGGAGGGAGAGAGATGCAGAAGGGGAGAGAGAGAGAAGGCGAGCGGCCATCGAGAATGAATGTGTGTCCACCCGCGCCCTATGATCGTCTTCTCGTCGCGTCTGCTCGCGCCAGCGATGACGCCCTAACCCCAACCCGAAGGACGCGCCCCCGGTCGCCTTGGTCAAAGTCGGGCCGACCTCTGGTGAGCTGTCTCTGCTTCTGCCGCCGCGCCAACGCTCTCTTCGGGAGACGACACTTTCTAAGCGTCGTCGTGCACGACAGCTGCCGAATGGTGTAACAAGCATTTCACCCACATTCGTAAGTTGCGTTGCCTTCTTAACGATTGAACATGTGTTCGCTATGTCCCCGAGCTCTCCCTGGACTTTTCGTGTATAGAGCGTTTACCATAATGCGCTCGTAATAAATATCGGTTCAATATTGGCGCAGTCGCAAGTTCAGCAGCTTTTAATGCGAAACATTCTTCTCCGAGTCCTGCCATGTTTATTAATTTATTTTTATTTCATTTTCTTATTTTTTTTGCAGGCGATAGGGCGGGTGGGCATCTCGCTGTTTTAGTGGGCCGATCCCCGGTGATAGTGTGGTCCAAAATTGTTTGCCACAGAGGCGACTAGATACGTGCACTAGGACCACTGGATATGTTCCACCATGTTGTAAATTTGCTTTCGATCTTATATTTTTTAGTTATTCATTTATTTTATTTTATTTATTTATTTGTTTCCACAAGCAAGGAGGTACATGGTTGTGGCGGAAAAACAAGGGGGAAAAGTTGCAGAGAAAGCAGCTTGACTGCCGGCTCAGAATCAATTATTCTTCGTTCTTGCTGTTAGAAACATTATGTCTTACTTATAATAAATATGAGCATTATACAGCCTATAATCTCTGCATAACCGTTCGCCACTCAACAGTTACAGCATTCACACAGCCGTTCTGTACAAACCATGAATGCTTCGCATTACGTAGACCGCGACTACACTTGAGCCCACCAAATTATTTTCTGGTAGTGATATAAAAATATGTTAGGCAATGATATAGGTTTCCCCCACTGGCTTGTCCGACACTGTGAATAGAAACAATACAAGTTCTTTCGACATACGCACGAACAGACCAAGACGTCTTTTATGCAGCTCGTAAAAGTTTATTATACCTCATCGCTGTGTGTGCCAGTGTGCGTCTACCTTTGCCACTTATGCGAGCGAGAAGTGTCCATTCATAGCCCTATGTATATATGTCGTGCAACATCACGGCTTATATGAACATCTCACAGCCTCCAGAGTGTTGCGCGGAACTATACTGAGATGGAGGTATGCGTTAAAGTCTGAACTTCACGGCTTCCATAGCCCTCGTTGCCGGTCGTCACCCACTGTGTGAATGTCGCACGACTTCGACCGTTTTTTCTCAAACATATATACTTTGCTGGTTTGTACTAAAAGAAAGCTGGGGGAAAAAAAAAGAGAAAAGGATTGAGTGTGAGTGTAAGAACGCGGACGATCGACTTTCTGCTATGTGCACTTCAGTAGTGCTATCTATTTCTGGGCGGCTTTTCATTTTTCACGTGACATGCAGATGTTCCCTTGCGAAATTATCAGAAGAGAACGCGCTAACTTTTACAGGAGGTAGAGCTTCAGAAAGTATCTCGGCTCCCACAGAAATTGTCCATTCGAGCCTCGGTTACACATATTCTTTAGCTATGAAAGTGAATTTTATGCGCTCCACTCTAACCAAGTTCATCTCAGTCTCTTCCGTTTTCAGATTACAAACCCTGCCTATCTGAGGAGTTTATGCTTGAAACGTAGACGCACTCAGGCGGCCTTTATCGAAAATCGCATTTATAAAGCCCCATTTTCCCCGATACCTGGTGAATGCGTCTCTCCGCCTGCGCTATGCATATATTTCGGCGACCGCATCGCCTGTAAAGAATACGACTGTGCCGTGTCTGTGAGTGTGGTTCCCTTAAGCCTGTTCCGTTCTAAAATTGTGGTCGATTTCATAGCCAGATATTTTAACCCAGGAAAGAGAAGAAACCAAAGTTCGCTTGAAGTGACTCTTCTGACGTTGCAGCGGGTGCTTAATTAAGCCTGATACTCTTCTTTCTTCTCCTCAATGCTGTTGTTAAAAAAAAAAAGTTAGTGTGCTCGGAAACGGGCAGTATTTAGATTCAGCTTAAACGTATAACGGCGGTGCTCAAAATGACATTACTTTCATTGCTGTTATTCACAGTGTCGCAGTAAATGCATTGACCCGGCATCTCTACTTTTCCTTTTGCGATGAACGAACGAGTCGATGAAATGAAAGTACGGATTTGCTTTGGGACCCTGCTTTATGACAAACATCGTCGGGGTCAACGTTGATCAAAGTTGTTGATTTTGTTTTGCCAGCGTTTATTGCTAACTTCATGCGGCGTTGTGGCTTGAACAACACGCGCTGACGTTTAATGACAACGAATGTGTTTCTGTCACGATATCGACTGATATATGCGGCGGTCCACCGCTCGCGCAAGAGCTGGTGCCTTGATTTAAAACCACGCACTGCGCGCACGAAAAATGCATGGAACCAGCAAGCGCTCGCGCTTTGTGCAAGCGTCGTAAGTGCTGAGGTGTGATCATGAAACGCATCAGAGTTCGTCAAGCAACGAAAGGCGAAAAGAACCATTCTCCAAAATTATGTTCCGAAATTTAGGCCGCCGTCCTTCCACGGGCTCTCCGGAACGTCGGAAAATTGATCGGACGGCGACTGTTCCCTGCGACTCCTCTTATATTCGCGTCTTAATTTTTCTCGATAAACTTACGGAAAAGAAATGTAGCGTGCAGCGTTCGATTTGTTGGCTACTAAAATATTCCGTTTCAATTCGGCAGTCTCGTGGCGACGCAGGAGTCCACGCTCTGTTTTGTTCGGCGCAGGTCCGTTTAATCAACGACGCAATTAGAAACGGAATAAATAAATAAGTGAGAACAACGACGCCGTTAGGCATCACGTGGCATGCAGTGACTGTAAGATTCGTGCAAACGCTTGTCTCCGCGCGAAAACGCGCTTATTTCGCCATATAGGGAAACTGCAGGGAGAGGTCGTATACTGCGTACGTGGGGCGACTTCGCGCGGTTTGAATCGCGATGTGCATGCGTAGCTTTTTCTGAAGCTGAGTAATGTTCGAGCAGCACGTTTCCTTTTCTTCATTTTTTTTTCTTTTTTCCCCCTACATATACCACTCTGAATAGCACTAGCAGGCGCGAGGGCAATTAGGCAAATCGCTGTGCGACCAGCAGCCCCGTCTAACCGCAGACAAACCCGATTACGACGGCCGTAAGTTGCGCGTAAACACGATATCGCGAGAACGTTGCGGCGAGGCGGCCGCGAGCTCTTGTCGACGATAACAGAATCGCTCGCACAATCCCGAGAGCATCGTTTGCCGCCAAGCCTCGCGCACTGTTCCTGCCGACTGTATCCCGTTTTTTCCACGCCTCTTCGTCGAGGTCCGCAGCGTGCGAAGTGCGAGGCCCATGCCAAATCAGGCCCCGTATGTCGCTGAATCGGCCGCCTGGTTCGAAGAAATGTTTGCGTGCCCGGGTGCACGGTTCCTCCGTTCCACCACCGGCGTCGATATTTACGAGACTATGCGTGTGCGCTCCACGCTCATATATGGCTCTCGCGAACAGTTAGTTCTTGGCGAGCGTGGAGGTTCGGCCCCGTTGGCATCACGTGCGGTATTGTAAGTTACGACACTGCGCAGACTAGCTTGATTTTTATCCCTAGCGCACATCTGCGCTTGTTTCGGTCACCCTTTCTCTCTTTTACTCGTTTCTGTCGTTATCCTCCTCCCCACTCCATAGAGTAGACAAACAGACGCACTGTCTGGTTCGCATCCGAACCGACCACGGAAAGCTCATCGTCTTTCTGCCCAAAGTAGCCAGAGCAAAGTGCAACGGGTCGAACCTCGCTTATCGACTAAAACAGAGAGAGAGAGAGAGAGAGTAAACATTTATTCTGAGAATCAGCGTCAAGGTGTGGTTCACCAGCTTGGCGCCGATCTTCGAGGTCTGAGGCTGCGAGCGAAGCCTCCCAGGATCCTTCACGGTGCTCCTCTGCTTCACCTCAGTTTTCTGCGGCGTCTGCTTGGTTGTTGGATGCTGGGTGGCGCGGACGCACCACCACCACGTAGCGGAAGGTGTGTCTGGCACTCGAGAAAAAAATAATAATTGGTGTCAACACGTTGCACGTGTTGACAGCAACGCCTCATCTTGCGTTTAGTTAGTGCACTTTAGTTACATTGGTCATATCAGAAACGTTGGCAACCTGTGGCGACGGCTTTTCCTTAACGGTTGATCGGCAAAATGACGAATCAAAATGACGACGCACGCATTCGCGCAGACTAACACACCTATGCGAACACGAAACAAAAGTATTGAAGAACGTTCGAACTATGAAACGTGCTGTTTTTTCTCAGCCGACCTGACTGTCGCGACATTAAGGAGCAAGGAAAGGAAAGTAAGAGTGGTTGAGAGGAGGAAACATATAGTTATAAACGGGGTCTCATGAAAGGAAAAGGCCGAAATAAAGTTACGCGCCGGGAGGAAAGGCAACCTAGAGTTTCCACCGATTCGTGGAAGCGACCTGGGGCTCGCACCGCTGGCAAACAGAGGGGGTAATTAAAAGCCGCTCGGACGCGTCGAAAGTGGCGAGGGGGAAGCAGTCCAAACAAGCAAGGGGGCGCTGCGCGAAGGAATGCAGCCATTATATAGGCCGGCGTCGAGATTGAATCCTTTCACGGAACACGGCGGGTCGAAAAACAAATAGGAGAAGGCACCCGGCGATCAGCTCATTCCGCCAAGTCAAACGCCGCGTCGGCATCCTCGGCAGAGGCCGCGGAGAGCAGCGCCGCGAACCTCACCCCGTGCGAGAGCCCCGGCCGGAGATTTTCTCTTTTTTTTCGCGGCGTCGCACCTGGCGGCCGGCTCGCTATACTCCGGGCCAGTCAGTCTGACGCGAACGATTTGTCGAGCTGGCGCCGTTTGCTGTGCAGGCGCTGCCGCTGCTGCTGCTGCTGCTACGGCGACGGCGACTCCGCCGTCGACAGCGCCTGCAACAGCTCGGCGAACGGCGTGGCGTCCGCGCGGTGGTTGGTCGCTCGGTCGGCGGCGCGGTGGCAATCTCGGGCCGCGCGGCGGACGCAATATTTCTTTCGCGAATGGTGCCTGAGAGAGCCTTCGGGCTCGCTCTCGGGACCGGCGCCCGGCCGACTTTAGCGCTCGCTTTCTCGCGTCCCCAGAGAAGAAGAGGAGGAGGAGAGAGAGCGAAGGGGGGGCACCGTCCAATATTAATTCCCAGTCCGGCTTTTTGTTGACTCCCAGCGTTTACAGGATGATCCTTTTTTTCTCGCGGCCGTCGCAACGACAGCGCGGCATGTGTATGACCGTCCGGTTGCTGCCCTCAGACTACACCTCTCGACCTATTCCTTTCCCGCTCTCTGTCTCTCTCTCTCTCTCTTCTTCTCTCCCACCTTCCAGTCGTTTCCAGGGGCGACTTGCACAGATCACTATGCTATATGAACGGCATGAGAGACTTACCTTACGAGCGCGGAGAGATGCCAGGTCGAAGGAAAGCGATTTACAGGTGGACTGTGAACAGACAGCCGCGCCGGACTCGATCCGCGATTGTGCGAACGCGGCTAACGACACCCGCGTCAGGACTCGGGCGAGGCGGCAAAGAACCGAATCGCGCGAAGTGACAGGCATTTCAACGGAGCGGCCGTGTATTGAGTCCCGGCAGCTCGACCCGCGGGCCGCGTCAGGGATTTCGCGTTTGCTGCCGTCGGCGGGCGATTTCTTCTATTAGCCGTTCGCCCGTGTCCGGGCGTTTTCATTGCAGATGAATCCCTAGCGGCTTCGTTGCTGTAAACGTTCTTTCTGATAATCTCCTTTCTGGGTTGGCAGTCCGAGGCGCACGGGGGCTACAATGTCGCAAGAAAGGTCACCGATCGAGCTAGCTGCTTGCGGCCGGGAGATCGTCCCGAGGACGAAAAACACGTGCCTATCTGTTCTTAGTCAGCATTCGGGGGGACAACTGTTTACAACGCTTCTTCGTGAACTGAGACACAACCTATTTTGCAAATGCGCGCTTCATTCTGCAGATATGAAAGTTGTACGAGAAGGAAACAAAAGTGTATTAAGGTTGAACCCTGGTCCAGGTTTTGATGTCGTTGTACTTATATCTTAGTCTTCTAACTACCTATGAGAAAGATTTGAAACTCTATTTCAATAATGTGTGTTTGTGTTTTTGTAGCGTTTTTTTTTAATTCTTTGTAGACATCTTAACTTATGTTAACATTTTCCTCCGAAAAGCTATAGCGTTAAGAACAGGTACTTCGGAACCCGGTTGGTGAAAATGAATAAGGAAGAAGCCATTTTTGTTAAACTCTAGGTCTTTAAAAGGCCTTTATTCGTTAAATGCAGCCAAGAATATGTTACTCTTTTGCTTAGATACGCGAGTGTCTTGGCTAAAATACACGACAACGCGAAAACAGCCGTGAAAATGAAGAAGCAAAATATCGCGGCCTCCTAGTGCGAACACGTAATAATTTCTATTGTTTGTCGAAATTCTCAACGTACGTAAAGTGCTCTGCTCAGCTTGTAAGATGAATTTTAGCAACAGGCCATACCGGTCGACGCGGCCACATGCCGATGGGGGTGTAATGCAAAACCGCGAAGGAGAGCGTCCATCATACGTTCGAATGTATCCTGCGCATGGCATAACCCAAATGGCATTATTTTGAACTGATAGAGGCCGTCAGGTGTAATAAAGGCGGTCTTCTCATGTTCCATGTCGTCAACAGCAATCAGCCAGTACCCCAAACGCAGGTCTATCGAAGAAAAATATTTTGCACCGTCGAGGAAGTCAAGGGCGTCATCTATCCGTGGCACGGGTACACGTCTTTAATCGTCACCTGGTTAAGATTCAGGCTGTCTACACAGAAGCGCCAGCCGTTATCCTTCTTTCTAACAAGCACGACAGGGGAAACCCAAGGACTTGAGGAAGGTTCAATAATACCTCAGGCAAGCATTTTGTCGACTTCCTTCTGTATGACTTGGCGCTCGGTGGTGGATACACGATAGGGTCGTCGGTGTGTCGGGCTTGCATACGATGCTTCACAACAGATGTCTGGCCCAGTGGTCGGTCATTGAGATCAAAGGCAACGGAGCGCGTTCACGGGGGGAACCGGAAGGTCAGAGGCGATCGTTTTTGTCATCAGCATTGGGTGCAAGCACGTCAAAAATAAAAGAGAGAGAAAAAAAAAAGCAAGTGACCGAAATTAACCCCAAGCTCTCTGTTACGGCGTCCCTCATAACCTACTGTGCAGTTTTGGGTCGTTGAAACCTACAATCAAATAATTGTTGCTCTGCAGGGCAGCCGACCTCTCCGCCTTATTATCATATGTGCACACATGAGTGTTCGACGCTGCAAGCAACATTCTGGATGGCTCAAGAAACAAACATTACCACGTGTACATTGATGTGCGCGTGATAATAGGCATAATATGTACGTTGTACATCTACAACCTGACGATACGTCTATACAATCGCATGACTGTACCAGCACCACTTGCACACTGAACAATGGCACGTTCTGAATGCCTCTTCGTCTCCGTACACGCGTGTAAGGCACAAAGTGCTACGCTTGTAGTGGGCGTTCTTCTGTTGGCTAGGAAGGGACTGTAGTCTCGGGGAATGGGAACGTGAAAGAAATACCCTCAAAGTGTTTTAGAAACGTTTGCAGATTCAAAATATGGGAAGTATATTTTGTAATAGTCTCAAAGAACGAGTACTTTAGTGATACGAATTCTCACGATAAGGCATCATCCCGGTTTCAACATTTGCTTTGAGAACGCGGACTGTAAGTTACGGTTCTTCCCTCCGAGTGCAATAACAGAGAAGCTGAACGACGTTTTGCCAAAATACAGAACTCGGCATATAAACAAGGCCCTCCTGTATTAATCTTTCTTTTTTCTTGTTGCGCGCATCTGGAGAGATGTCTTTAATGAATCTGATGAGTGACATTTGAATTAGTGGCCCAAGAGTAACAGAAGTCGAGACACCGCGACGACGCGTACTGATCCGCTTATAGCACGTCCTTCGTATTGCTTCAGACTGCACACATGAGTGCACGAATGGGCTGCACGGCAGTTAGGAGATGAGCAAAGTACCGCGCACCTTACATTACTCTCGGGACCCTGTTTTGACAGGCGCGGCGGCTTCGGCGAAACTACAGCTGACGCACTGAAACGCGGTTTCCATTCGGAACACGTAGGCAGCATCGGGAAGGGGAGAGCAATGAGAAGAGAGATGCCCCGCTATAGTTAACTCACCTCTCCCCGCTCACACCGCGGTGGCCCTTGCCCAAGAATGAGAAAGTTTCTTGAAGGCGGGCTTCTCCTTCTGAATGCCCTGTCGTGCGGTGCAGTGCTCCGTTCTCGTTTCCTCCGGTCGGAGTGCGAGGCTCGACACTCCACACCGGAAGAAACACGGCGTGCCGCCGTCTTGGTGAAGCCGAGAGATGCGGTGTGCTCGACCGTTCAGCGCGAAATATGAATGGTTTCCGGCGCTTCTGTCAGCGTCCCAGTCCGCAGATCCCCGTCTCGGGGATTTTCCCGACAACAAGGCTGCAATTTCTCAGCGGATGAGTCGCCGCCGCGGAGGTCGGCTTGACCCGTTGCCTCCTGGGTACAACTGCTTTGTCAAGGCACATACCCTTCCTGCTTACCCCATTCCCTGTGGTTGCGGCTTTCATGGCCTGCGCTGTGTGTGTTTTCAATCCGCTGTAAGTGATTTCCAGGAGTGGACACTCCGGGACTGATGTTAACCAACGCGGAACAAACAACACAAATTATTTAGAATTTATTAATGCTTGACGGAATTGGGTCTGAGCAGAGAAGTCAGTCTCCTCCTTATGCCACCATATTTAGGACATGCTATACGTAACACAGATTATTATAAATATCGGAATATGAGCGTTAAGAAAACAACCTAATGAACACATATAAAAGGGATTAGCGGATGATGCCGTGAAATGTTATTTCCGCGTCGAACAATTCTCAAGTGCGTTCACATTCCGTTTTCCGCTACCGTACCGTTTCTTTGTGTCTTTTGCGCAGTATTGCGATACTTTCACTTGCAGTTTTCCCACGTTCTGAGGCAATATATTCCCGTTGATTCCCTTGTTTAACCGTAAAATTACCCTTTAATTCTTTCTCTCCTGAACAAATTTATTCGCAAGGAGGTTCTAACGCCTCGAAAAAGCTTTTTGTTTGATTTTATGACTATTTCTAAACAAAAATCACTTTTCGAACTTCTACAGTTTAGTTAGCTTCTTTAATGTTAACGTAAAAGAATAAATCATGAGCCATTTCACTCTGTGAAGGTGGTTGACCAGCGAAGCTGTTAAGCACACGACATGGAGATGACACATATTTTGAACAAAAGGTACGAACTCATTTATTGTCTTGATGGGTGGTAATCGTGACAAAAGGTACGCACACTAATTTATTGCCTTTAACCTTGATCGGTGGTCATTATTCCACTCACAGCTGCAATCACATTCTTTGATAATGTCAAATCGATGCACGTACGCCGCTGTGTGGTCGGTTGGGCTGGATCGGTGTGGCATCGCAAGGGACATGTCTGCAACACGGAAGGCGTAAACCGCTCCCTTTTCGGTACCGACACATCCACATTGAAATCACCGACAACGGCAACCGGGGTAGTGTCATCGCAGCTAATTCACGCAAAGTGAGTAGCCATGAACTTTACGGGACTATTAATCATTGCACTTTTTTTGCTCGCTTACGGGGGTATGAGTCATTGCTCAGGGAGGTATGAGCCATTGATTGATGACAGTTTTCGACATACTGTTCTGTACGTTGCATCCGTGATTGGAACGAACTTAAGCACTGTTCGCTTCAATTTGCGGAGTGCCTGTAGCCTCTATCTTACAGGGTTATGAGCCATTGTGTGTTTTGCTTGCTTACGGGAGTATGAGCCGTTGCTCATGGGGGTATGAGCCATTGATGATGATAGTTTTCGACATACTGTTCGGTATGCTGTATGCATGATTGGAAAGAATTTAAGCTATGTTCGCTTCACTTTGCTAAATGCTTGTAGCCTCTGCCCTATGGGGCTATGAGCCATTACATTTTCTGTGTGCTTACGGGAGCATGAATGCTTAAGGGGGTATGGCCATTGGTGATGATAGTTTTTGTTCGCGGAGAAGAAAACTGCACGAAACCCTATCCATATACAGCTTTGCTATAATAAGGCACGTGCCACTAACAAGCACCATTAAGATAGGTTTAAGACCCGCATATGCTCTTTTGCCCCGGGAGGCTCTCTGTAGAAAATTTTGAGATCCATGTACGGTGCCTTGAAACGTTACTTTTCTAAACCTTAGATATAAATGCGTTTTCAGTCTTTCAACAATCCGTAATCGAGCATTTATTCTTCCCGCTCCACGTAACCACGTTGCAAGGATCACACTTAGCTGCGAAAATGAAAGATAAATGTCACTCAGTTGTACTTTTTATTGCGCAGGCATGTCTTTGCCAAAAGCACGCAGATGGCGCAAAAGCGTATGAAGCTCCGGTAGATGTCACCTTTCGCTGAAGCAAGCCAGCCCTTTAACGAAAGATCCAACATCAAGCTTTGATGAAACTTCTTCCAAGATACAGTTTTACTTGCGCTGCGATCACCAGGAATCTCATTGTAAGACTGCTTGCGTGAGCTCGAGGGAATGTCAGTCCTTACAACAGTCCTTGTAAAGAGCTGCCACAAACGCGACAAAAAGTGGCAGCGCGCAGGACGCTCGAATTTAGAAACTATGCAAAATAACGTCTGCGCGAAGGCTTAGGCTCTTCGGATTAACTTGAATTTGATTGGCAGCTCACAAAAGCAATTACTAGTGCCACCTTTGGTAATACGTACCACAAAAAAGAGGACAAAACAACATTTTCAACCACGACAGAAAAAAACGTCCTACGTTTTTCATCGCCATAAAATAAACCTCCCGTTTTCTCTCGTGCCCCTAATTTTGTTTTTCAGAATGTGAGAAGTTTTCCATGATTTGGCGAAAGTTACTTTACTTCATGCAAAAGTTAAAGTATCAGTCAAACTGAATGATCAATAGTATGACTTCAGCAGGCGTTGATGACCCAATTACACGGGCTTTTGAGTATTTGCAGTTGCAGCATATTGACACGTGTACTTCTTTATCTTTATCGGGCGACCACTTCTCACCACCTAACATATGTTATCGCACAGCGCAGGACGTGCCTGCATGTAAAAGAAGTTTCTGGAATGTTATCGATGGTTCCATCCGCTGTCTTTTCCCGCAACTTGTGTAATCTGATTGCATGTATGCGCGACGCGAATAGTGTAGAACCTTGTGGAAGACACGCGGGTCCCAGCGGTTACTCTGGATCATTCGACGACTGATCTATAAAAGCCGGCGCGCCTGACCCGCTGATCAGACTTTCGACGTTCACCGACTGTGTTCCCCGCTATCGTTGTGCTTTAAGTGTACCCTGTCTTTGTGGGCACAGGTTCGCCCAATGAAAGCTAGCTTTGTCTTTCACGGTATTGCTACTATGTTCTTTAACGTCGCTACCACGTAACAATATTTTTCCAGCCAGTTGGACGACCAGCCTCTGTCGGAATAAAGAACTTTACAACATCATTAGAAGGATGTGCAGGCGCTCCTGCGCTTCTTGAGATCTACCGACCTGTGTGAACGTCCGTAATTGGAACGCCTTTCCTGTTGCCTGTTCCTGTTCTTTGTTTCTCTCTCACCCTCACTTTGCCCTCTTTACAACTCCCATACTCCCACACCATCGCGGGATAGCAAATCGAAGACTCGCCTCTGGTTAACCTCCCTGCCTTTCTTGTTCTCCTCTCTCTATCTCTCTCTCTCTCTCTCTCTCTCTCTCTCTGCTCCTTCTTGGTGCGCTTACCATCACTCGTTTTTTTCGGCGGTGCGCGCCTAGGCCTTTAGTTTAAACAGTGCACGCTCACTTTTAGTATCACGTGACCTCAAATATGGTCTCATCTAAGCGGGAGAACTGAGACTGCCACTAACGAAGACCGTCCACTCGTAGTCGGACATAATCAGTCTTTCTCCTCCTAAGTGAAGCGCACCTATAAGACTTTGACGCTCATTAAAAAACAAGAAAAAGCAATAAAAAAAAACTTATGACCCAAATAATTAATGTGCTATAAGCTGAGCGCGTGTGCAAACATTGCCAGAACGCGGAGCCGTCTATTCAATTTCCACGCGTATGTCAGCAAGCACTGACTTCGAGAATGCTATATATAGAGATATACCTAATACAAGGATGGCGCTTGCTAATAACCACTACTCCTAAGCGCGATGACTACGATGAGCGCGCATCTCAAAGCCGACCGACCCTTAAAGCACCCGTCGACGGACGATAGGCCAGGCAGTCAGACATAATTGCGCCTCCTAACGACAGTGCTCCAAGCACTGCGACGACGGTTGGTTCGGAGGTGCAAATTAAAGGTGTCCGGTGACCCATTTTGCTCCGGCGCGGGCGCAGCCTTGTTTGATCGGTACAATTGCTTCACCCACGGCCAAATTTTCGACAACTTTCACCGCTGCAGTGGCATGGGTCTAGGCGAACGCAGCACCCATTTCGCGATACCGTAGGTGGAAGACCCTTTTGCACAATACTATCCGCCTACATTTCGCAAAATTTCTGTCTCGTCCAGCGAGCCATGGAGGCCGCACGGGACAGCAGCTCCCAATAGCCATCTAGGCGGCCTCAAGCCCGGACCTCTTAATCGCCGGATTCCAAATAAAGTTATCTCGCTCACTTGCTCTCGATAAGTGCTTTTCTTTTTTAAACTTAATTACATAAAAAAATAGTCATCAGGAAACATCAGCACAGTGGTCACCATAGTATAAGGCAAAGTAGTTAACTTTGAGCGAGCGTGGTCTCTTATTCTACACTGAGAGGAGGTAAACTTAAGTGATGACCCACGCGTGGTACGTTGGTACGCAGAATGGAGGCGGGTTCCTATACGCGGGGACAGAGGTGTCGGTGCATCTGTCTGATACGCTTGGGCTGCATCCAGGCACTTATACAGGTACGCTTTCGTGCCTCTCATAAGGCTATATTTATTGCAATGTCTTAACCGAGCAACCTGAACTGAATAAGCTTACTTTGATGACATCATGTCACCTAGCAGGTGCCGGCGTCAGACACCTAACAATCGTAGTCAACACATTCAGACATACCTAACATACTATAGCATCTCACTGGCATGATGTAGCCGTTGCATGCAGCGCATAGCTGCAGCAGGGTAGTAGCCGTATGGGTGAGTCACCACTCTATATTTGGCATAACGCTGACAAGCTGAAATTGCAGTAAATTACATCATGAACTTCTCGAAAATGTGAGGTGCCCTGAGAGCTCCACTCATGCCCCCCTTTTTTTTCTGGAACTTCCAGTGTTTGCCCTTCTCACAGTTCTAGGGGCTCCGAATTTAGAAGCATATAAAGCCTGCTACAGTATAAAGCAGCACTTTATCCTTGTTTGTCGTGGAGCTCGGCATGGCGATAAGCAGGGCGCTACGAACAGCAAAGAACGCGTAAACGGACTCCTCCTGGTGTTTCAGCAACACAAGATAAGTACATTTCGCCCCTAACTCGACGTTCGAACGATGGGCTAAGCAATGCTGTAATTGCCTCGGCTTTCTTAAACACTCCCTTAGCTTCCTTTGCAGCGCTAGGTTGGTTGACTCTACAAAGCGAGCCTATAATAATGTACAGTGCGCGTGGTGACTGTGGCTGCACGACGTCTACAAGCTGTTTGCATCGTCCCACCACCGATTCAACAATCCCAAGCGGCAATTGCTGTAAGCAAGGAAGAAAAAGAAAGACTTGTTTTCTATTCACGACAACAAAAAATAAAACAAGAGAAATCGGTGTGAGAGAAACAGAAAATGAATTCGCGTTTGCCGGTCACCTGGGGGACTTCAATCCTTCTTGCACCTAATTGGCTAGTCCGTGGCTGACCACTGGCCTGTGTAATTAAAACGCGCTGCCGGACTCTCCAGTCGGTTTGTGTGAGCAGCTCTATCCTCTATGCGAGAATGGTGAACGTTGAATGGCTCATGCTTTTTACATGAGCTCCGTATGAGAATTAGCCTGCGCTACCAATCTATGTGGTTGAAATTACGGTTCTGTCTGGCCCTCTTGGGAAATTGTCGCGGGTCCCGCAATTTCGTATACACAGAGAAAGAAGCGCGTCGGGTAGGACTTACGCGAACCGGCGAAGACTTTTCGTGTTAGCTCTGCAATCGCACCTGGCTCGCTCAAGCAATTTAGCAAATGACCACTGCTCTCGCACACCAAGGGCTAGGGGCGTCGTTGCTATCTTAACGTCAACCTATTTTTTGTCGTTTCCCTGCAGCGTGCATTGTTATTGTACTTTCTGCTTTTTTTTCATTGATTGTCTCATATTCATAACCACGCATAAGAACTCGTGAGAACATCGAATGAACAATTACTAAACAGTTTCAATTGCAAGCGGTCAGAGAGAGAGAGAGAGACAGAGGAAACTTAGGGAGACCAACTAGAAAAGGGTCCGGTATGGCACCCTATATGAGCGATAAGATAATGTGGGGAAGGAGAGAGGAAAATAAGGAGAGAGTAACACCTGCGCGCACACCTACAGGACGCACAGCAGGACCAAGAGCGGTCACCGAGGCCGGTGCACTTAAGAACTGTAGTAGCGCATGGATGTCTTTCTGCACCAGTGACTGATGTGGCCAGGATCCGTAAAATTTCGTTTCAGAAAATGTTCTATAGAGTCCAGTCGCTTTAGAAAGTCCGCCTGGTTAGAGAGATGCGTGGGACGTCGTATTGAAAGTAATTGCGCAACAGTACCCGCTCATTATTCGGTCAAATAACACGTGGGCAACGTCTGTTGGACGAGAAAGTCTTAACGCGTCTAAATGTTTACGTTCTTCAATGCTTCTTCAAGGCACAAAAAGACTCTAGTTTACAAGTTCGACTTCATCTGCAGTTGGTCCTTCCGGAAACTTGTCGTTCATCGCAGCGTTCGCGTGGCTCAGACATTTGCGAGTCTTAGCAGTCCACACTGCTCCAGCAAGGTGATAGGGTTTTTCTGGCCACTCGTGAATGCAAGGCAGGAATACTTCATCAGAGCGCGTGCTGTTTAAACGTGCACCACTTCAAATGAAACTCAGTTGTTTGATTTCCTCACCTAAGCATCCATCTCTCACTACACGTTGCTCTTGTTCAGCCTACGAAACGCAAGGAGCCCAGTATGTTTTTTTTTGTTCTTCGGTGTTTCTGATGACTACAGTTATTGTCATAGACCTAACGAGCGTAAAAAATAGATATTCGACATCGAACAGCTGATCTGTATTGCGCTAAAGAAAGAAAAGGACCAATAATGAAGAGCAAATAAGAGCCCATCTCGTACGTTGCTGCGGCGAACCACGAAAGAAAAGCCCGCAGCTCATCCGTGTCTTCAAGGATAAACGGAGAGCCGACAAGGCTTGAGAACGCTGACGTCGAATTTGGGAGCGCTATACAACGAGTACGGACATGCTTAGAGTACGGACGTAAGCAGGTAGAGACGAAAGGCCGGATTGCGTTTTTGCAAACCTTTCTCTTCCGCACTTGGATAACTTTGGCCGGCCACCCTTCAAAGTTGTTCGTATAGCAATACAAAGACAGGAGCGAAGCAAAAGGAAGACGCCGAGGCTCATGGGAAACGAGGTCTAGGCCGCACGTAGGTTGGCGGATGAACAGCGATGCTCTCGGCATGGCTATAGTGTCTACAGAATCGGAGGCGTTTCCTGTAAGGTAACCAGTAGCTCGCGAAATGTAATTTGTTTCCTTTGCTTCCTCTGCTTATTATACTTTCCGTCGCTGTAAAAAGAAAATGTGCAAGAAAAATAAAAAGCATTTGTCGCCAACCCAGTGCGCGAGGAATATCCGTGAAAATGCGATGCAGTTATAATTACGCAGTCAACATCAGTGTCTTGTTTGTTCTCTTCTCATAAATCGCACTTGTCTGCAGGCAGATGTCGACGTAATGTCTTGTTTCTCTCTTCTTCTCTCTTTTTTTTTCTTTAGGAGAACACTCGGCTCAGCAGTTTCGTGCTCCTCAAGTGGGTGCGAGGGGGGGGGGGGGATTCATTGATAACACCGCCCAGATAATTACTAGATGGGCAGAAAGATATGCACAGCGACATATTCTCGTGTTCGAACGTTAAAAACACAATAAGTGTGCACGCTTTCAGAAAACTTAGTAGTGAGGGACTTATGAGTTATTGCTCCAGTAACTGTTGGCAACAATATTCTGTTTCGAGGCGGTTCTGATATTTGATGCAAGCGCTGAATTTCTTTTCGCGCGATGATGAAAAGAAAGTCGACACGGCGTTGATATTTCGCATCAGAGTAATCACCTCAGCATCCTAGTAATATCCGTCGACGCCTAAAAACGTATGGTTCTGCCTTACCAACTTTGTTCACGGGTGGAATCGCTGTCACTGTGTTTAAGACGCAACCCCAGTTTGCCTGCCCGGGGTGCCGACGAATGCTTCTGGGCGGTTGAAAAGTAGGCTACCGGGCTCAGCCTGGTTAACGTCCCTGCCTTTTCATTATGAGTTCTCTCTCTCTGTCTCTCTCCCTTGTGCAGTTGAATGAGAGGGTGCGTTACGACCTCGGCGATTTGTCACATGCGCGCCGGTGTCATACGCCCTCTCCTTCAGATCTACGGGTGTACTGCCTCTTTTATATACTACATGCCGCTGTACCCCCCTTTTTGCAGACGCCGTGGTATCCGGTGAGCTCCGTGGGCCAGCTGCTATGAGCCGAAGCCCGTTCTCCGCCCAAGCGCTGTGGAGCTGCGTTTGCTTGGCAGTGCTGCTCGGTTCCCTGCTCACTGACGCTGAGCTGGACTGCAGGTGACACCTTGTACTCCTTCTTCATACCCTCGAATGTCTCACGTTCCACCCCTTTCTTGCGCCTGAAAAAAAAAAAGAATCGGATAGCATGTATCAGGGACGCAGCCGCAATGGGGTTGCACGTGGGACGTCTTGTGCGTGCTGCCGAGGGTGTATGAGCACTATAGGTTACAGAAATGACGTAATCAAGTCGGCGGCTGCGTCAATTACGTCAGTACCTGTCTCGGCTGCCACGTGAAAACGGCGAGGCACCGGTATTGGCGTTGGTCACGGCGAATCTGCGAGATTGCCTTTCCCGCGTGAAGCGCCAAGCACTGCCCAGCGGCATTGAGGAGAAAAGCGAAGGCTTCGAGCAGAGTTAATTATTCCGAGTATCACCTGGGACCGCTGGTGTCCTGACGCACGGCCGCGTAATCTTGCGGCTATTTTCATATTTCGCGCGTCTTTGTGACGCGGAAATAAATGACTACGCGAGACATAGCACACTGAAAATAACTGAATTACTTTTCTATGGGAATTCGCGCCCTCAATTGAGTAGTTAAAAAGTTCTTTTATTAATCTAATTTAACTGTCGATAGATCAATTATGAAGAATTCCTCCTAGTGTGGTTGCGTTCCCGTATATTCTATATATTATTTTTAAGAGCTTCGCTAACGTTAGCTTGGACACCTTGTATAATACCATAGTTAGCCAGCTTTTTATGAAGGTTACGAGTTCCGTTACTTATATTTTACTTACTTATCTACAATACCCTCAATGTCAAATGGTAATAAAATGGGAAGTGGTTAGATAAACCAGTTGTCTATACCGTATTAAATATAGCTGTCAAAGAAAATGCTGCAAACCAATAAGTATTTTGTATATGCGTGAAAGGACATCTAGAACGCAATATGCGCATGAGGAACAATAATGGAGTATTTTTTCACAATCTGAAAAAGCACACAATATTAAAAGTCATAAAAATTAAGTTTTCTTATCATACAATGTGACCTGATACGAGCATAAATTTGTCGTCATTTCCAATAGCGGCTAGTTACGCGGGAGGTTGATTCCACTCGTTGGATGTCTGCGTTCACAGATATGAACGCAAAGTGTGGACGCCCTGCAGTGTAGAATGTAAACTTTACGAACGTCTACACGATCAAGTCTTTCTGATATGCACTGTGCGGAAGAAATTACTTGCTAGCGCAGGTCGGGGTAACAATGCAACCTATACGAGTGGTTATGACGTTGCACTATAGGTTGAGCACGCGCTAACGTTAGGGTGGCTAGACAGTAACGTGACCAAGCAAGCAAGCGCGCCAACGGGCGCAGGTGAGAGTACGTCTCCCCCTCCAACCCGGCCGTGGCTACGCACGGCTATCCGCGCGGCTGAGCGCATGCGCGGCCTGCACGCCCTATCTTGTAGGCATAATCTGCGGCGGGTGCAATGCAGGCGAGCCGAGATGGCTGGTCGCTCCATGTGTGCGGTCTTCCAGCGTGCCTGTGTTGGAGGTCACGTGATATCAGGTTTCGTTGACCCGTCGAAGCGAGAGGCAGCACGAACTGTTCGCTCCCCAAGGCCTGCTCTCTTTTGTCACGCCAGTGTTGGGACATCGAGTGTTCGCTGTCATCGAGTGAGATCTGTACATGTTTGCCTGTGCGCGCGTGACACCATGTCTGTTACTTTAATTAGTGAGCGAATGTTTACTTCAGTTTATACAGCCGATAAAACTAAGAACCCTCGCTATCGCTATCAATGCTTTGCCTTGCGGACGAAACCGCGATTTTTTATATCGATACGAAAATTGCCTAAATTAAGTATTTTAAGACAATTTACCAGTGTCGTTCAGTTAGGGCAGAGAACATACAGATTTTTACACATGCATTTTTAGCAAATGCGAATGACAGAGGAGGCGCCCAAGTATTAAAAATTAAAAAAATTAAATGAAAAAAAATTGCTACTACTCGAAGAGAACTTGCAAGTAAGGTCACGGTGCCTTCGCACTAAAGGTTATCGCCATGTCGCAATGGACAAATTTGTTGAGCCAAATGAAACATTCTGGCTTGAAGCTACGGGCAGCGGGGATGTCTGTGTGCCCGAACGCCTTAAAAAATTGCAATCCACAATAAGCGAACTTCCCTTATACTGAAAAAAATAAGAAATACATTGAAAAAAGGACTCATTTACTGATTCTTATGGTAGTGCCTCTATAACCGGATGTGTCTGTGCTGTGCGCCTTCACTTAAACTGTTTTCTGGTGGAGAGGAGGCAACAGGCAAGGGTGAAAGCCTCAAGGCGGAACAAGTCGGGAAAATTTGGTGCGCCCGGAAGTACTCCCATGTGGTCGAGAGAGGCCCGAGGCTGAATAAAATTGATGGCAGCGAGATTGCCCCTCACCGGAACACAACCAAGAATAGACTCTGTCCATTCCCTTTGTTTTCATTAATCTCGAAGAGTAAAAAAAGAGGACAAAATTACGAACCTTGGCTGATGTGCGACTGGACGTACTAAAAAAATCGCTCCCGGTGTGAAGAGGGTGAGAATAATGGTAGCAAAATTCAAATATTCAAGGCAGCTGAGAATCAAGTTTACAAGAGTAGACACGTAGATTGATCGGTGGCTATGCCGGCTGAGAACGAGGTTGCGGGCACGATTGCTGGCCTTGGCAACCGGCGGGGGCTAATTTCGAAACATTCTGCAAAACGAACGAACGCTTTCCTTGCCGAGGAGTGGCGCTCCGCTGCTGCATCTTGAAACGAAATTATGGGTTTTTACGTGCCAAAACCACTTTCTGATTATGAGGCACGCCGTAGTGGAGGACTCCGGAAATTTCGACCACCTGGGGTTCTTTAACGTGCACCTAAATCTAAGTACATGGGTGTTTTCGCATTTCGCCCCCATCCAAATGCGGCCGCCGTGGCCGGAATTAGATCCCGCGACCTCGTGTTCAGCAGCCCAACACCATAGCCACTGAGCAACCACGGCAGGTCTGCTGCATCTTAACCTTCAGACACATCAAAGCTCACGCGCGATAGTACGTGCGTATCAGAGAAGCTATAAAGTATGCGTTTGGCGTCGAACCCGTCCCGCCACTAGCCCCACCGGCGCCGTATTGCAAGTACGACCCCTAACCACCGACCTCCGACCACCTGCCGCCGGTAACCACGGAAATGGGCAAAAAAGGCAAACAAAACTATTCGCTTTGAGAACATTTCGTGTGCAAAGGTTTTGGGTGCATATTAACGAAGCATTGGTATAGACAAATTTTACCCGGAACCCTGCGCCATCTCTCTTACTCCCTGGGTTGTCTTGGGAAGTTGCATCAAAACAGTTATCATCATTACATCGCCAGCCCTTTCCAATCGTGGTGCCAAGATTTTTCCACCAATTTCTGACGTATTCTTTAATTCCTAAAAAAACACGTTCACCATGGAATATTTTGGAAGATCTATCTGTCAGTTTGTGAAAGTGTGTATGAGAAGAGAGAGGGAGGAGCCATGAGGAGTGAAAACAATGTTTCGGTAGACAAGCAGCTTTAGTTAATATAAACATGGCGTTCAGAAACAGATTCACGTAGGAGAAAAAACATGCGACCCAGGCACTGTGTGCTGTTTACTTCCGTAGTCGATTTGATCGTATGTGGTTTGACAAGATCAGCGACAAGAAGAAGACAGCGACTCATCCAAACTTTTACCAGCCTCGAAAGAAGACCAAATAAAAAAGCAAGGCCTGAAAACGACCGGAAAAGAAACACTAGAAGTACGCATGAGACAGCAAGAATAAGGCGAGAACTCGTCGGGAACATTTCTTCCCATAGTGACATAGCCTTAAATAATTGCACAGCGGTTGTTTTGCTGTTGAACAAGCACAATTTACGGCTACAAGCCTGACCTGACCTGGCCGAACCTGCCCAACGTTTTCGGTGTATTTTTGCAAATATTCGTGATTAAAGCTGCGAACTGCAAACGGAAGTCACAACAGTCCCCGCTACAAAGCGCGAATACAAATGAGCTGTTATTGGACGATATTACGGGTGATATCGTCGCTGATGTTTTTAGAGCCAGGGATCTGAAGAAAAAGAGATAAGTATGCGATAATGCACAGTAAATGAGCAACTACTGAAGAACAGCAATCATGGTTTATGATGGGATAAGTTTACAAGAAGGCCATCCGAATACCGTTGTTCTGCAAGGCATGACAAAAAGATACTATGATTCCTCACGAAGAAACCATAACAAATAGTGTATTTGAACAGTGTGCACATCAGTCATTTTGTAGGATGCCGCTCATGCAATGCGAACATTTTAAGAAAAACTAAACATGCACGCCTTCTTTTGGTTACATTAGAATTAGAATTTGCCGCGCCGAATACCAATACTCTGTGTGCTCGAAAAGCGTATGCGCATAGGGCTCCTTGGTCTGGAAGAATTTGACAAATATTTTTTTACAATAATGAGGAAACGCGAGAACTGCGTCCAGCAATTAAGAATGTCAGGTGCGTCGTTAACGACCAGTCGCTAAGTCAGAAGTGACTGAACATCTGCTTTCTCTCCATCTTTTTTTTCGTTGGCTTGCTGAACATGTAATTACGGGAAAAAACAAGTAGCAATACTGCTCCAAACTACCGCGAACTGCAAAAGCGAAGCTCGCTTTGCCTTCCATGATGAGAACGCATCTGATAACGACAAACGAACGGACTCTCATCGAAATCGGTTGGTACTAAGGGCCTGAAACTGCTCTCCATTTCCTCCTCTCCGCAGTGAGCTTTTCTACCTTTCAGGACAGACAGCGCCACCGTTCATTTTGCTGTTTCACGTGGCGGTGATGAACACGTTCTGGCTGTAGCGGTGCTGGACGTCATACCGATGATAAGTGCACAAGTGCTCGATGAATCATCATCATCATCATCATCATCATCATCATCATCATCATCATCATCATCGTCGTCGTCGTCGTCGTCATCGTCGTCGTCATCATCATCATCATCATCTCCTTATGTCCATTGCAAGACGAAAGCCTCTCGTCTGTGATCTCCAATTACCCCTACCTTGCTCCAGCTGATTCCAACTTGTGCTGCAAAGTTCCCAATTTCCTAGTTTTCTGCAGTCCTAGACTTCGACACCCTTCTCTTGGCACCCATTCTGCAATGGTCCACCGGTTATCAACTCTACGCATTACATGGCCTGCCCATCTCCGCTCTTTTCTCTTAGTGTCGACTATAATATCGGCTATCTCCATTTGTTTTCTGATCCACGCAGCTTTCTTCCTGTCTCTTTAACGTTACGCCTAACATTCTTCGTTCCATCGTTCTTTGCTCGGTTCTTTACTTGTTCTCAAGCTTCTTTGTCAACCCCGAAGTTTCTGCTCCACATATGTTAGCATCGGTAGAATGCAGAGATTGTACACTTTACCTTCAACGACAGCTCCCAGCCAGGATTCGGTAATGCCTGCCGCATGCATTCCAGGCCATATTCTTCTCTTAATTTCCTTCTCATGATCAGGGTCACTTGTGAGTAATTGAGCTATAGATAAACGTATTCCAGCACAGACTCTAGCGGTTGAATGGCGATCCTGAGTTCTTGTCCCCATTGCCAGGATATTGAACATCATCCTTGCCTTCTGGATATTAATTTTCAACCCTACTCTTACACTTTCTCGGTTAAAGTCCTCAATAATTTGTTGTAATTCGTCCCCAGTGTTGCTGAACAGGACAATATCATCTGCTAACCGAAGGCTGCTGAGATATTCGCCGTTGATTCTCACTCCTTGCCTTCCAAGTTTAATAGCTTGACTACTTCTTCCAAGCATGCAGTAAATATAGCAGTGGAGAGATTTTATCTCCTTGGCTGACCGATGGTATATGAGTGAGGTCAAATCGTTAGTACAAAGATGCATGTGGTTACCGCGTGTCTGTAGTGATTAAAACAGCGTTGGCTGCTTCAGAGCCAGTGATATTTGATGGGCTTCGTTTGTAATTACAGAGCGAGGTAAACTTGAGGCTGTAGAAGGCATCACGGGTAGAGGTTTCACTGCTGATGCGTAATTTGACTCTACCCGCTCTTTGTGAGCGGGGAGTCTGCGCCAGCAGAAATGCAAGTGAAGGTCAGGGATCCTCGAACGTTGGCGAATTCGCACACAGCTAGGTCCACTGGAACAGGTTACTGTTTTACAATGGCAGTCGACGCACCGATGCTCAGGCGTATTGAGTTAGTCTCGGACACTTGATTGATTGATTGATTGATTGATTGATTGATTGATTGATTGATTGATTGATTGATTGATTGATTGATTGATTGATTGATTCGTGCCCCAGATCAACGCAGGGGCCATCAACGACGCCGTAGTGGGAGTGGCTCCGTAATAATTTTGACCACCTGGAGGTTTTTTTTAAACGTACACGTACATCTACATACACAAGCATTTTTATTTTTCGCTCCTATTGAAATGTGGTCGCCATGACCGAGAGTCAAGCCCACGACCTCGTGCTCAGCAGCTGGACGCCATAGCTAGCGAGCTACCGCGGCGTGTAGCCACTCATGCTGCGCACTCTGTCTATTGTCGCTATCGCGCGTTTGTAATCTGGCAGGACCGGTATAGACTGTTAAACAAGAATCTCAGGAATATCGCAGCCTTGTACAGCTGCAGCGTAGATTCCACGGCTGCACCCTGTTTTCATGCAGGCTCAATCACTCGTCAACCAAACGATACGGTGTAATCGTGCTCGTACGTATGTTGGTGATTCGCTGCATGATTCGCGCGTGAAGTGGCTGCTGCGCTTCTTGAAATGCGCCGGCCTGTGGGACCACCTCTGACCGACTCAGCGATGAACGCCTGTGTGAGTAACGTTGCAAAGTGTGAACTTCTCCTTTCCTTCTCCTCTTTCAATCTCCTTTTCCCTTTCCCCGCTGCAGGGTAGCCTACCGGGTTCAACCTGGTTAATCTCCCCTGCCTTTCCCTTATGTCTTATCTATCTCTCTCTCTCGCTTCCGCAACGTGTTCCCGGTTTAATTGCGCGGTAAAAGTTTGTTGAAATCTTGGTTCACCGCGGAAGGGATGGGGAACTCCGCGAAGAGAACGCCGGATGGAGAAAGCACAAAACGCGTATACACGACAACAAGAACTGACCTTGTGCCGAATAGCCGGACAGGGCGCATTCAAATAGCACGATTGCCGGTAGAATCTTTAGCACGCACATGTGACGGCACATTACGAGCAGGAAAAGAAATGAAAACAGAAGAGGACGTGGCTACATAAAGAGAATAATATTTTTAGTTATCGATCATCTTGTTTCTTTTATTTATGTTTATACAGGTCAAAAGCGTGGCAGTTTGGGCGAGTTGGTATGTCATTACTGTTTTAGGCTTGTAGCGCAGCTCAAAGAGCAAAAAAGGAAGAAGGTAGGGGTAATCAAAGGGAACGGAAAACGTTCTAGGTCATAGGCGTAAGCAGCTCACAAGAGAAATCATCGAAGCAAAGGCTATCATTGGTCTGGGCCATGCATGTGTAAGTTCACCCTCATTATCAATATCAAGCAATGAATTGGCGTATCTCCGACTGCAGCCACAGGCTGTCTGAATATGTTGCCACTTGGTTACTATCGGTTTTGCTGCTTGGTTCTTTGTAATCTTTTGATGTCACATGGTTTGCCGAGTGTATAAGTAGTCTTGTGTCACGAAATAAATCATCAGTTGGAAGTTAGCGCTCACTCTGTTTTCCGTTTCCTTTGATTACCCCTACCTCCTTCCTTTCTTGCTCTTTCTGAGCTGCGCTACAAGCCTAAAACAGTTATGTTTATACGTTCTCCGGCTGCCTAGTATATTTTATTTATTTATTTAGTTTTTTCATACGATCCCCTTTTGTACGCAGCCTAATACTTTTGCTATGGGGCGCACGACGAATGTGTCGTCATCTTTATCTTTCTTTATTTATTGTTTCAAGTTTGAAGCTTGAACAAGTTTATTCTTCAAATGAATATTATTCTATCTGGTGTAACTTTCTTGTGTTTATTTTTTCCCCCTTTTTAAATCTTTCTATGCCTATCGTCCCAGGTTTGGTGTGGCTGCTAGCTGGTGTCTGCTGCAGCCATCAGTATCTCGGTGGACCTATATTTGCAATTACATGTACAGAGGTTATATGTGCGCTGAATGAAAGCCCCAGTGGACGGGCTTATATAACCCTTGTGTGCTGACCGACAAAGTATAGTGCAAGTAAGCGCACCTCTTGTTATGCCTAACAAAACAAGTGCATTTCAACATAAAACCTGAATAAATAATGCCGACTTACAGGTATCTCTAAAATAAACTGAACTGTTAATGGAACAGTTGCATTATATTTAACAGATGTCTTACTTCACTTCATTTTCTTTGATTTTGCCATTCGGTATGTGTTACTGGGGCACAAGAAGTGCAGTATTCTTAAAGCACTGCTTGACACATGTATTTTTCTGTGCACACGCCTGTCGTCCCCATTGTTCCCTCGACAGGCAGCACATGTCGACTTCGTCCTCAGGACGTCATTGTCTTGAATTATCGCACCGTGCATCCATCCTCCTGATTTGGAGTTTCTATTTCGGTACAGCTCGTGAGCGGTTTAGTGCACGACCATAAAAATTGCCCGAGAGTACAGTTGTGACCTCTGTGGTGGATAAACTTAAACATTGTATGAGATTACACATTTGCGTCGGATGGAAGTAAACGAAATTGTACCCGTCGCCGTTAGTTGTAAAACGTTTAAATTACGGCTTCACTAAAGCTTCGCTGCACGCGGATTCGAACATGTGTGTTGGGCCTGCTTATCTTTCTTGTCCTTTCTTGATTTTATTTTCTCTATTTCCTTGCTGTTGCTCTCATTACGTGAATGTTATTATTTTTTTCTTCTCTTGCATCTCTCCTCCCCGTAATGTGTTATTTCTGGTGGGTGGAACAATCTTCGATGATAATTGCCCCGTTTAAGCACGCTCGAGCAAGTTCCTTTTCGGAAATCAAAGTGGGGAAACTCTGCACCCGTCCTAAGTGTTCCGTCCCATTTCTCCGTCTGCGCCAGCTCTCTGCACGTAGCTCGCCTTTCGTCCCGCATAATTACAGCTCGAGTGCTCAACGTAATGATGCAAAATGAACCTTTTGCAACGCTGAAAAGTCATGTTGTCAGGTGCACCGAGTTGGGTCCCATATTCTACGCCTTCGTAAACAAAGCGTGCTCTGTTTACTACCAAGTTTCGGATACATTAGTTACATTGTGCTTCGCGGTTACGTGGTACAGGAGGGTAAGCTACAGCTGATGTCAGCGCAATCAGTGATGCAATCACGCGAATCAGCGCCCGTGACCCTCCGCGTGAGAGTGCCTTCCATTCGCTGTCGAGTGTGTGTACAGAGTGAATCACACTTGTCAAAGTGTGATTCCAAATGTCTTTCGTTCGATTGCGCATTCATGCTCCGAAGTAATTCACGACGGCAGGGGAACAAAATTTCGTGCTTAGGAAGCGCAAGTAAAAGAACAGCGAGCGTGTAAGTTCCACGCGCGTTGTTTCATTTCGAGGTCTTGTAACACGGGCATCGCAGTCACTTCGCCCTCTTGGGAACAACTTTCCCAGTTTTCCCAGTAGCTTTCGCGCTTGCGTTCTCCTATCTGCTATACCTACGCAATTACATGTTTTCGCTGGATCTCTATCTGTTCCTTTTCAGTATTGAAACATCTTCCACGCACTTCGCCGTCAAACATACACGCTGTTGCAAGTATACACGCAAGTTTTACCAATGTCGTCTACAAAGGTCATGCGCAAATCACTAGCCTCTTGCGCGTTGCAAAATCATGCCACGGTTTGTCCCTGTACTCGTTCTAGAGCGTGCCGTCAACTCGTTTCCATCCTATACGAAGAATAAAAAAGATAAGCAGGCTGGTAAATTATAACGACTCACGGGTACTTATGCGATAACCTACAGTCTGTTTTCTGTTGCATCGCTCGCCAAATGGAAACAGAAGACGAAATTGCCTGCATTCGGGAAGGGCAGGCTTGTCACAAGCTTCCGAAATGAACCCCGATAGAAATTGAAAACGAAGTGGCGCGTCTGGCACACCTGACGCCAGGGAACCGCAGTTGCAAACTTTTCCGGAGCAGTGGAGCTACACTCTGCTGGCTTGGCGACACTTGGGCCCTGTTTTGTTGGAGACGCGTGAATGCAAACGACAGAGAACGATGTCGAGGTGCCGCGGTGCTAACTCGAAAACTGTAAGATTTTGCGCGCAATTTCTATACAAACGATCCAGACCGCAAGGGCGCGGATTCCCCTGCGGACGCCGACATTCACGACGATGCCCCGTCGGCATTGTGTCCGCGCGTTTGGCACGTGGCACCAAAGAAGAACTCGAACCGAGAGTGTAAATAGATGCATAGCACATATAGATAGATACAGGGAGGTGCGAGTTTCCAAAGAGAGAGAGAGAGAGAGACTTCGAGAAAAAAGAAGTAGGAGGCACATCTGTATGCGATTCAAAGAGGAATAGCTTGTATATTCGTCCGGATGTCGTGGTCCGCGGCCAGCGCGTCCCGACGCCACAAACTGCGGAGCGAGCAACTTTGACTTCATTTACAAAGAAATTGATATTCAGAGGGTGAAGTGCTGTCGCCGAATTTCTCGAAGCTCCGCGGCTTCTTCGTCTCGCCGCCCCTCGGCATTTGCCTGTTTCGAGGTGCACCGCCGCCAGGCGCGACGGCTTCTGTCCTCCCTCGTCCCGCGAGTTCGCGCGCGAGCTTGCGCCGGCGTATTTGCAGGCACACGCGCTTCGCGAACTCGTTATTCCGCCGTGCTTTGCCTCTAGCAATGCAGCCACTGACTGCACGCACGCGCACTGAGGTGGCTGTGAAACTATACCCTGTTTCTTCTCTTTCTTTCTTTCCTTTTTCTCGACCGCACGGCCACCCGGTTTCCGGAGGCGGCGGAGCGCACCTGCCGCCGTTGCATACGAACTTGCGGTTTTGCGTTGTACCTCCCCACCTGTTTTTGATGGTGCTACCGTTGCACCCGCGGTGGTTTGTTCGTTTCTTTGCTTCCTTCCTCGGATGGATGCCACGCGCTGCCGTGTTACAGCTGTCTCGGGGAGCGCCGACCCAACTCTCGCCACCTCCCCACTGAACCCGTGGAGGAGCGTCGGCTTCGCGGTAAGGGAAGGGGAGGAAGGGCGGAAGGCTTTTGTTGACGGACAAGTATCAAGATTGGTTTTCCTTTTTTTTTCAGAAAAATCGAAGAAAGAGGCTGGCTTGTCGAACGGGCCTCCGCGGAGCGGCAAGCAAGCTCGAGGATTGCGTTAGGAGCAGTCTCGTCACGAATGCGACGCGCGCGCCAGTTATCGTCCGTTCTTATTCGTTTGTTTCCTTCCGTTTGTCACATCCCTTTTCTGTTTTCTTTCTGCTTCCATGAGTTCTTGACAGCATGTGCGATGGAAGCTACGGCACCCTTGCAACGGGTAAATGGGTGTCGGTGTATACAGGCGAGGTTGGCGGTTGGGTCATTGCATGGAGTGCTTCGGCGTGCTTTCGATCGAGCACGTCTGTCGAATTCGTTCGCCGCACGAATTCGGTGACCCGAGTAACTCAGTCGGCGCTTTTTTGGCGGCGACCACTAGATGGAGGTTCCCAGGTGGTCCCGCATTAGTATCCGGCGAGGCTGTTGCGTTTGTGGCCGATGAATTTCACTCAGCTTGCCAGACTCAACATGTGGTTTGAAAGCAGGCTCTTGGATTTGCATATCAACGTGCATCAGTCCGTTAATTTGCGTAATTGTTACTTGTCCGTTTCAATGTTAAACTGTTAAGTTATAGTGCGTGTGATATTACGAATCTTACGATCCTTTTCTTCGATATCAGATGATAGAAATGAAATGGATGACCACGCAATTTTCGTCTTTCTTAACGTTTGTCTCTACAAAGTGCACCTATGCTGAATGAACATGAACAATGCACCAACGCTCGCTTCATTCATGCGCCGAAATGCCCTACGACAAAGTCCGCAAAGATGAGAATAGCCCCCTGCGAGCGCAGGCTGGGCAGTGTAGCGCTTGTTCAGTAAGGAGACGATCTTAATTTGTTTCCCCCGATAATTAACATAGCTATGACCTCACCCCGCCTTGCGACTCACCGGTTGCGGTTACTTTGGATCTCTTGTCGCTCCTTCGTACCACCCTCTATTCCATGACCAGCACTGGTCTGCCTCATCGCTACGGTAGCAGCGTACGATTACCACGCAGATACATATATTCAATTCTCAAAATTCGTGCGCACTGGCAAATCGGTTTTGCGAAAGTCCGTAAGGTGGAGAAAAGTTCATGAAAGGAACAAATTGTCATCCACCCGACTGTTGCACGAAGCTATAAAAGAAACCCACGCAAGTTTTTGAGCAAGTAAGCTTCGCAGTCGGAGAAAAATTCCAAAATTCAAACTCCACTTCGTTGTTCAGTTTCCAGGTTCACCCACCTTTGTAACAGTGGATTCACACTCAAAACGTACAGTTAGGCCTACTCCATGCTTACCCGCCGTGGTTGCTCAGTGGCTATGGTGTTGGGCTGCTGAGCACGAGGTCGCGGGATCGAATCCCGGCCACGGCGGCCGCATTTCGATGGGGGTGAAATGAGAAAACACCCGTGTGCTTAGATTTAGGTGCACGTTAAAGAACACCAGGTGGTCGAAATCTTCGGAGTTCCCCACTACGGCGTGCCTCATAATCAGAAAGTGGCTTTGGCTCGTAAAACCCCATAATGTGTGTGTACTCCATGCTTATATAAAACGGACACAGAGTCATTACATATTGCACTGCCATGTATTTAGCCGTTGTTAACACACCTTCTGATCGGTTATTTCCTGTTCGCGTTTCTATTTATGCATATGATGCAGTTGCTCGTGAAAAATAGCGTAAAGGTTAGACGAGACGGAAACAAGGACGTCGTCATTGTCGCACATGTCTGAAACCCGCCATAATTGATCCTTAGTAGAAAATAGATGTCCTAATACATGAGAAAACTGTCACGACGTTCAGTCTCTATTGTCGCAGGCGCAAGCGAAGATGCCTATCTTCTCTTGTTATTGCCTCTTGGTTTATTGCGCATTCCCTTTCGCCTACATTCTCAAACCCCAAATGTCAGTCCCAGTATCATCTGTCCGCTTTGCCGTGCTGCACATATTAATGAGCACGAATCATCTAGCCAAATTGCACTAATCTGACGCGGAATCTCTTGTTTTGCTTGCTTTTTTCAGGAAGTACCCGTTTTACTACAAGTGCCGGGGTATCAGTGCCAAGCGCTCATATGTACCATACAGCAAGTGAGTACCCCGTTCCCAATACGCACCCGTACATCTTGCGTGTAGTATCGTTCCACAAGCCACGCGGCATTCGCCATTTTCGTCATCGACTATATAAAAAGCCGCAGTCATTGCACTTTCGGCAATCAGGCAGTGCGCGGATGCAGTATGTCTGTGACAACGTCAGAACAGTTAATGTAACTGCTACGAGTGAGTTGCTTTGCTTTGAACCCGGCACATTTTTATTTTAACCGAACTGTTACCGTGATAGCGCGCTTGGCGCACTTGTCCTAGCTACCGGAATATTCGTGAGCGTTGCAGCTGTATACTCGGACTGCGGTGTTGTCCTGTGACGATCAGACTGCATGCGTGTCGCGAACGCAAGAGTACATTCTCGAACCGATACGAGAACCGCCCACTGCTCTGAAATGCACGACAACGACTCATGTATACATAACTGAATGGATGAACTGGAGTAATGGGGTTCGATTCAGCAGTCGCCGACCAGGCTCGCCGCTATCGTTGTCAGCGCTTGCCGAGTACAAGTTCCCCTAATGAACAGTTCTGTTCTCATCAGCCATTTCGGCTAAGGTTTCTACCGGCTAGCGTTTCTGTAATAGCCCCGCGATAACGCTCTACATACGCGTTACTAAATAGGAAAATATTATCATGCCATCATTAAGGGACACAGTGGCGCGGGTTCCGCGGTACTTGTGTGGGGGGCAGGTAGGGCACTAAGTTGCCCTTCTCGTATAATGTCACCAGGTTGCTGAGCCTATACCACACTGTGGCTTGTTAAACACGGATGATCACGCCATACATTTCTGTAACCTTAACATGCATAACATGCAGCCCTATAGGGCTGCTGCGTGAAAAATGAAAAATAAAGTACTCGAAAGTGTATTGCCTACGTCTCCATGGATGTCAAATAACCTCACCCCTCCTTTCCTGATAAAATTAATTTTAGAAAGAGAAAAGCTTTTAAATAACTAGCACCTAAGCTCCGGTTCTTGCAGAGCAATTGATGGGGAAGTGGGAGGGGGGGAGGCGACATTAATTACCAAGGTGTATTGGTTGTTCCAACGTGGTCGCTACTGTAGCGCTTAGCGAAGTCAGCGAAGGTTAGTTCACAGGAACGAGATTGACGTCAGCCGGCGTTGCGTTGTGTTTTCCTCCATTCAGGGCTGAGCCAGTGTCTCTGAAGGAGCTGTACAACGACGACGACGAGCCGAAGAACAAGCAGAAAACGCCGGTGAGCTATCCTCCTAGTCTACACCGCCTGGAAACTCGTATGTAGTTACAGAGCTCAACCTCCCGAGTTCTGGGGTCCATTCGGCTAACGTTTGGCCCGCATCACGTACGCCTCACTCTTTACGTGACTATTTTGTAGGAGCGCGCGCGCCCATGCACTATGTTTAACAATATATGTACTTAATTGACGATCTAGATGTGTGCAGAAGCCTCCTTGCAGAATTCAGCGCGAGTCCTATCGGTGCGATTTCTCAACGAACATAGTCTGGCCGAGCGTAGTGCGACGTCACTTTCATCTTGCGCTGTTGCCTACAGCTGCAACAGCGCGCGTTGCAAAGATTCTGCAGCTCTGCTATTAGTGTGGCAGCGGGCAAAATGGCATAGGCCGCCACCACTGGCTGACGGTCCTCAAACGAGCCCGTAGCGGCTGTCATTAGCGCATTCACGACACAAGCTCTGGCCGTGCATTTCACTCAGAGGGGTGGATACCGTATATGCACGCGTATAACGCGAGGGCTTTCAGATCGTCAAAAAATGAAAGATTATTCAGTTATAACGCGAAGTCGAAAAGCACGATGAAATGGGCTTAACAAAGACAAGTCCGTTTCGTTCCTTGTGTTACGGCAGCTTAGTGGCGGCGTGGTGACCGCAGCGCGAGCGTCGATTACGGCGGACGCCTACGGAGTTTTCGTATACAAAGAACAAGACCCGACAGTGGTGGCGCCATTGGATTCGTTTTGTCACATAGCTCACACGTCTAGTGGTTGCGCTCGATAAAAGTTCGAAGGATGAAAAAAAATATGAAAGAAAGAAAAGCACGCGTTATATTCATGTTCTGACCCAGAATATCACACGAGGCGCGTTCTGAAGCGGAAAGTTAGAAAACAAGAACAAAAAAAAGTTTATGTTTGTGCAATACGGTATTGCAGTGAAGGAGTGCGCTCTTTTTGCTTAAATACCAACTACACTTTCTTTCATAGACAGGATGCAATGCTTACGGAGGTGACAGAGACTTCTCTCGTAACTCCCAATGTTCTCCTAATGTGTTCGTGATGAGTTTCCAATGAATACATGGGACGAAAAGTGAAAGTGAAATTGAAATGCATTGAAACTTAAACTGGCGTTCGCGACCAAAACATAGTTCATCAGATATAAAACAAACGTACATGTATGGGCGCCTTGTAATTCAACGTAACTTTAAACCTCATGCTCTTATGTCGCAGACTAGGACTCACGTATTACATAGAAGGCGTAGAGCATATGAACCTACTTACCACAGACTTGCGACCAGCGTCCACAGGGCGGCGCTCGCACTCGCGTTCAAAGCATATTACGTCGTGCATGAGAAGCACGCGGGTACAAAATTAAGTAATGTTACGTAATCTTACGTCCACGCGTTGTAGTTGTAAAAGATAAAAAGTTAATCCATAGGAGGCGCATCTGGGAAAAAAAATTTCTGTGCGGAAGCCGTCGACGATGATGGCCGTTTTAAGCGAATAGAACGAACGAACGAGAGAGAGAGAGAGAGAGAGAAACAGAGAGAGAGCAAGAGAACGAATGTTTTCCTTACCGAGACCGACCACCTACCATCGAACACCCAGAAAAACGGCCGAAAAAGCCAAAGAAGACTTATCTCTAAAACATCTGCACTTCGCACGAAGCGTGGGAGCGACACTTGTATGCCCGCACAATAATTGTGCATAGCTTTCGCAGCGTTACCTATTAAGTATGAAATGGAGATACAACTGTACATGCTTGAAGCAGCTCCCTAGTTAACAAGAGGTTAACAAATGTGCAGCTTTTCTGCAGGCGTAAATCTCATACCATTTAACCCTATTTAGAAACATGACTCCACATATACGGTCTGTCCACGTTCCCCGCTAGCTGCTTTTCTGAACGGTGTTACGAACTTCAACCGCTGCACCACGATAACGGCTTTGTGGTCCCGTAGCGCTCGTCACCCGTTTCGTGACAGAGCGTTGGTAGCGAAGACTCCGAGCCTGGCGTCGATGAGAATAACAAAAGGGACTTTATACATTATATACAGGTTATCATACAGGACATGAACGGATCGGCACTGGGGCCGAGAGCTCACACAAACGCGACTGTTCTCGCACGACGGCGTCCGGCGAAAACGCGTGACACATCTCACCCCAGTCGGGAGCGACCCTCTCTCCAGGTGGGGTCGGCGGATCCTGTTTTTCAGGCGGCTTGTCACTGCTTTTATAATCCCCGAGGCCCATTGTCACTCAACCGGCCCAATACAAAGTCAGCACACGACGGTCGTCCGAGGGGTCCAACCAGCGACCGCGCTGGCCACTCGGTTCAAAGTTCGCGCGCGCGGTGACCTCCAGGCAAGGGAGGTGCGGCGCCGGGCCGTCGGGCACACGCGGACACGTCAAAACACGCTGCTCCGCCGAGGCTTCTCCCGCACGAAGGCGCAGCCTCTTGACTTGTGAAGGGAGAATTATGGCGCTCGCAGGATAGATTCTGCATCTTGCAGATTCGGGATCCGGGCTTGTGGTAATGGCACAACAGCATCCCCGCCCTCAGATAAGGCGCCGGGAAGACGAGCTGCCTCCACGTGGCTCGGATGCCAGGCGCGCACGTTCGTCAGGCTCGTCCAAGTTCACGTCCATTGTCGGGACGCCAGGTAACCTCACGTGCCCAGGTCCGACTCGCCAGGACAGGAGCTCTGCTCACCACGTCGTCGCCAAGGCACCTTGACCAGCTCCGCTCGGGTCGTTCCTAAGACCTTGCTTCTCGCCACTGGTCCCGCTTGGTCGTTCTGCAGCTTGCAAAACCGACCGGCAAAAGGCAACACCCAACACGAACAAGTGCCCTCTGTCTCCCGTCAAACACCAGACAAGGCCATAATTCAAATCAACCTAACTAAATTGTTTTCCCCTTTTTTCTCCCGCTGCAACAAGAGGCAGGTGTACGATCTAGTACACAAGGCTCAAACAACCAGTTTTCAAATTAACAACACAACAAAATAGAAACAATTATTAATCAGCAATAATAATGACAACTAGAATGGTCCCCTTAAAATCACTTGGACCGAAAACATACTTCTGAGGAAGCAAATGAGGCCATTCATTTTTCCCGGCGATATTTTCGCGGAATCCGAAGCTGCTTATATTTGCGACCCTGCTTATCCGTGTAGCGGCGGTACAATAAGCCAGATTCCTTGCCAAATGAAACCCCCTTTTTTTTCACTCCCCGTTTGACGCTCTTCCTCAGATCGGCTAAGGAACAGCCTTCCTGTTGCTCGCGAATCAGACTTTTTCTTTCAACTGCAGCCTGCTCCTGCCGGCTGGCGGAAACCGGAGCGAGTGTGGAGCCCGCGTCGCCTAATTGCGGCGTCGAGTCTATATCGCGGCTAGCGCTGCACGCGTCACTCCCACTCACTTCCAGGACCCGCTCGTCTAGGCCAGCCTCCGAGCTCTGCCTCTCCCGTGACTGCTCGCCACTCAAGTTACCCTGATCAGTCCGTGTGCCGCACCGCCTTTCGCTCACCGACGCTAAGTCAAGTTCCCTCGACAGCGGGCGCGCTTTGGATCGCGTGGGGGCCATGTACGCCACGTCGGCAAAGAATGATTTGCCCTGATCCCTCAGCAGCTGCTCCGAGCTATTTGAGAAGAGGTAGGAAAATTGCTCCGGGAGGGCGGCTGACACAGCGGCTTCGGTGTTAAGTTTTCCAAACTCTCCTTCAATGATAACCGCTGCGATCGGTAAACAGACACTCTCCTTCTCGGCCACTTGCCGTATCCTCACGCACTCTCCCGTAAAATCACTCGAGGAGACGAAAGATGGGTGAACAACGTCCATAGTTGCTGCAGAGTCCCGCAGTGCTCGGCACTTCTTGCCGTTTACCTTAATTTCCTGCACATAGGGCTCCAATAGACGTATGTTCTTGTGAGTTTCCTGTATCGTTGCAAAAGCAATTCTCTCTGGGCAGCTTGCAGCGATGTGCCCTTGCTTTTTGCAATTGTAGCAGGTTAACGGTTTACGTCTTTCAAAAGAACGCATCATTTCGTTTCGCTGTTTCGGACCATTGTCATCCTTCTGAGATGCATTCTGTCCATCCCTTACAGTTTCTTTGGGAAGGGACTCGTCGTCCCGAAACTCGCGACGCGTGATTTCCTTCCGTTCGTCGGGCTTCCCGTAAAACCCATCTCTTCTATCTGCTTTTTCTATGCGCACTGCCTTGCTGTGCAAGCTGCGGCGTGTGTAATACTCTTCCGCTAACTCTGCTGCCTTGTTTAGCTTAACCTCCTTTAGCCTATCTTGCAGCCAGAGCCGGACATCCTCATCAATGCAACGGTAGAACTGCTCCAACGCGATGCATTCGACAATTTTGTCGCGGTCGTCGTAAACCTCTTCGCCCTTCAGCCATTCCACCAAGTCGGCTTTTAGACGAAACGCGAAGTCAACATTCGACTCCTTACCCTTTTTTGCATACCGGAACCTCTGCCGGAAAGCTTCGGGCGACAATTTGTACTTCCGCAGTAGCGCTTCCTTCACATCACTGTAGCTCTCAAACGCCTCTTTCGATAAGCAAGTTATTACGTCTGATGCCTCCCCAGGAAGCAACGCTAACAGATTCTGTGCCCAAAGGGATCGCTCAATGCTATTCCGTTCGCAGACGTGCTCAAATTTCACGAGGTATTTGGCCATATCCTCTCCGACGACAAAGGGTGGAAGTTGATCGCGTATTCTGGGAACATTAGAAGTGAGACTAGGCGCCGGCGAGTTATTTCGGATCTCCAACTCTTTCATTTTAAGCTCGTGCTCACGTCGCTCCCTCTCTGCCTGCAACTCCCGATGTTCCTTTTCTCTCCTTTCCTCCCTTTCCTCTTTGCGACGTTCCTGTTCTCTCCTTTCCTCCCTTTCCCGTCGTTCATTTTCCTTCCTTTCCTGCTCACAACGTTCCTTCTCCTCCCTTTCCCGACGTTCATTGATACCCGCCAAGGCCTCTGCGGCTTCCTCAGCCGTTACGTCCCCAGTCCTCATGACCTCAAGGATCGCATTCTTTCTTTTGGTTGAGCCCAACTCAATGCCCAACTCCTCACAAATTTCGAGAAGTTCCTTCACCTTGTACTTCTCCATCGTTCACACTGTCCTCCTGCTGTTTACCCTTTTTGAATATACCTGCCGTACGCTACTATAACACTACTAGTAAGACATATGCAAGTATATCACACACTGCCCTGTTTACCCCCTCAGCATCCCCTGGTTTTCAAAACACTCTTACTAGGCTTGAAACACACAAGGTTATCACAATGCAACACCAAATCCTTCCTTAAGCTACTATACCCTGTGTCAAAGAAAGTCTGGTGTTTGAGGTAAACTTCAGGCACTCACCGCGCCGAGGTAGCTGATGCCGGTCAATCCCGTAGCTGCCATCCAGTGTGATGACATCCCACCGCTGCCACCAGTGTTACGAACTTCAACCGCTGCACCACGATAACGGCTTTGTGGTCCCGTAGCGCTCGTCACCCGTTTCGTGACAGAGCGTTGGTAGCGAAGACTCCGAGCCTGGCGTCGATGAGAATAACAAAAGGGACTTTATACATTATATACAGGTTATCATACAGGACATGAACGGATCGGCACTGGGGCCGAGAGCTCACACAAACGCGACTGTTCTCGCACGACGGCGTCCGGCGAAAACGCGTGACACATCTCACCCCAGTCGGGAGCGACCCTCTCTCCAGGTGGGGTCGGCGGATCCTGTTTTTCAGGCGGCTTGTCACTGCTTTTATAATCCCCGAGGCCCATTGTCACTCAACCGGCCCAATACAAAGTCAGCACACGACGGTCGTCCGAGGGGTCCAACCAGCGACCGCGCTGGCCACTCGGTTCAAAGTTCGCGCGCGCGGTGACCTCCAGGCAAGGGAGGTGCGGCGCCGGGCCGTCGGGCACACGCGGACACGTCAAAACACGCTGCTCCGCCGAGGCTTCTCCCGCACGAAGGCGCAGCCTCTTGACTTGTGAAGGGAGAATTATGGCGCTCGCAGGATAGATTCTGCATCTTGCAGATTCGGGATCCGGGCTTGTGGTAATGGCACAACAACGGGCGACTCAGCTTTTCCAGTTTCATTTCATTCACTTACGGCAATATTCGATGACCTAATTATCTTGTTCACTGTGGTGATTGTTCTTTTTTTTTGTTTAAGCTATGACACCCTGTTTATCGAGGACTCCTTTACTTTTCTGCATGAATTTAAGGATACTGGCTGTAGTGTAAAATTAGGTCGTGAAGGAGAAGACCGGTTACGCGTCGTGTTGTCACTTCGATGCTGTTTGAATTGTTTCTACTGCACTTTCGTTGGGTATTTCTGCAAAACTCATTCGACCAACCTTCTAAGCGTTTATTTGCAAATCACCACAAACGATAAGCGCCTAGAACAAGGGCGGGTCCTTGGAATGTGTACCGTGCAAATAACTTTCTCGCTCATCGCGCGCAGTACATCAGAGGCTCTGAGTGCGTGGCCGCGCGGCTCATGCAGCTGTCATATTTAAAGGGAATTTAAAGGCAAGCATCCGAATATACTTGCGTTAGTTTATTACATGTCCCTTTTAAAAATCTCACGACGTTGTTGATTTTACTCCAAGATAGTATTTATCACAAGTAAAGAAGCCGCACAATTATTCTGCAATACAAATCCTTCTTGACGAACGGTAACACTTGCGCAGACGTCCTAAATTGAACTGGCTATCAAGGGGGTCTTGCTCCTCGGGGCGCTGTTAAGAGCTAGATGGTCGCATAGATTTCAGCGAGTTCTTTAAGAAAATCAAATAAACTTGGCTACGCTGCATTACTTATCCTTCTGAAATGTATTTAACTTTTCTTTTTTAATCATCACTTTTTTGTCCTCTATTTGCCTGTCGTTAGCGGGACAGGTTACGTCGTGTGAGCTAGTAGCGGATTTACGCACTGACGGCGCCACAATCGTGTCCTTACGTTTGTATCATAGGTCAGGACAGCGTAAAACTATCCCAATTTCCTTTCATTCCAAATCCACCATTAGCCCTCCATGAAAGGTCAAAATGGCTCGGACCCAGCCCATATGGACGCATGAACGCCCCCCCCCCTCCACCGCCACCCCCCCCCCCCCCACTCCCATATGGGCTAGGACCAAACCATTTTGACCTGTTGTGCAGGGCTAGCGGTGGATTCGGAATAAGAACAGGCTCTAATAGTTTTTCGTTATCCCGGCCCTGCTCTCGATTGCAAAGGCTCTATCTATTCTGGATAAATCTCACGCTTCGGACGCCTTGCACCACTGCCTCTTCTTTTTTCTTTTTTATTGCTTCATTTGTTGCTGGCCTTCAGTGCGCCTTTAAGTGCTTTTCACGTTCTGATGTTTTTTGAAACCGCGCTATCTTAACAAAAGACAAACCTAGTCACGGCTCGTTTTCTCCGGCTTCCCACAGGAGGCGGTGCTAGCCTGGATCCGCGACAGGTACGGCGACGAGGCTCTCGACGCGTACGACCGGCGACAACTCACCGAGGCCTCGTTCGAGAGGAAGCCGGTCTTCTGAAGGCCCACCATGCCCACCCTCCTCCTCCCCGCCACACGCCCGCACGGGGGCGCCGCCTCTCACCCGGAAACCGGCGCCACCTGCTAGACCACGTGTCCATGCGATTTGCCCAAATAAAGGCCCTCCGGGCCCCATAGCTGCCCCGGTCCCACTTTGGTTACGTCCAGTGCGTATTATATAGCGTGCCAGTACCCGGACACCGGACGACGTGTTCGCTGTTAATCACGTATGTGTGTGTCGTATATGTGCGTGAACCTGGCATTGAAACTATTTCGATGAGCCAGACGCTTGACCTTGTTGCCCGCCCGTTCTATTTCCTCGCAGTGTCTTTCTTCTCTCCGAAGCGGTACTTTCACCAGGATCCTCCCGGGTTGTGTATTTTGAAAGTGTTCGTTACGATCACTCAGATTCAAACGTAAATTAGATCTAGCGGCGGTACAGTGTATTCGCGACAATGCGCTTAAAACATATTAAATAATGATGCACCTCTTGTATACTGCAAGGCGTCAATCACGACTCAATAAACTAATTAGTGCATTAAGACACGGATGATTCACGATGGTAAATTATTTTGTTAATTGACTGGACTTTCGTCCTCTCTTAACATAACTTGGAAAGTGCGAGAAATATCAGTTGCGCTTAAGCGAACTGCGAATGTGCTTGCAGTGCTGATTCCTTTATCGTTGTTGGTAGCGGAAAAATTTTCAGGAGGTAAACGGCTGCTATACATGCATACTTCCCTTTCGGCATTAATTGGTGAGCCATCAATACACACAAGAAAAATAAATAAAATGACGCAGCAGGCAGACTACAAGAAGGTACGTAAGAATCACAGCAGAGCGAAGCTTTCTGGATCTGGAGAAATGTTCTATGACCTTAATACAGTCAACAAATGAGATTCTTAACGACTTCCAGGTAAGAGCTGGTATACGCACCAGATGCAAGATGAATTATAAAACAACATAGCGTACATAGGATATATATCAGGTGCACTGGAAATATTTAAAGTCGGTGCATCAAGCTACGTGAAACAATCAGGAAACGCTAAATAATCATTCTCGGACAGCGAAAGGTTTGCTCCTTTAATTGTTTGATTCTTGTTTTTCGTCCACGAAGCCACTTTTCCACTTTTCCTTTTTCATCTGCAGTAAACTGTAGTTGTTCTTAGTATACACCGTATCGCCTACCATACGTAGTCAGTACAAATAACAGAAGACAAGAAAAAGAATGACTTCTTTTGATACCCTACTCGGTTAAAGACTCACAGGTCGAAAATTAAGTTTCGTGCGTTAGATTGGGGGGGGGGGGGGGGGGGGTTGAATGTAGACGGCGACTCGAAGTATGTCAAAAACGAGACAAATATAACCGGCGAGCGTTAACCCCCGTGCCGTGTGCAGATCTGTATCACCGTGTAGGGTTATCCATATTGTTCATTCATATGTCTGTTATGTGTGGATCGCAATGACGTTAAATATGGTGACAATGTGCTGCCGTAGTTCCTATAGTCCTCAGGCGGCTGTGTTCAAACATACCCTCAGGTATGCTCAATTTCCGACACTATAGTAGGCGCCTATGTTCCCAATCACCGACGATCCCGAATCGGCTCCCTCGTCAATGGGCCAGTGTGCTATAGCGCGAGTGATAGAGGCATTATGTCACCTGTCGGTTCAAATCGCCACTCCTTCGTCAACAGGTGCCGTGTTGCTTTGCTCATCCTCATAATCGCGACTACGATTGTGCCCGACCTTCTCTTGCAATTCACGAAAGTTACAGACTCCACCGCTATTCGAGGCTGCAAGGTCTCACTCTCTGTGTGGGCCTGTCATTCCTGCCACGAACCTGCTTTAAGAGGCGTCCGAAGTTTTGGATATGTTATTCTAACGTACGAGAAAGCACGAACGCACTGTACCTTGTTTGTCCACAGACTTACGTTAAGTTTAGGTTGCTGGCGTTGTCGGCGCCTTATGAATAATTGTGCTACGGTATCGTTTTCTGTGTGTGATACATAGACACCGTTGTACGCGTACGTATGCGAACCTCGGAACGGCCCCTTTGCGTTTCGGCTTCCGCACCTCGCGACGCCTCTACGCAGAGTGACGCGAAGGTGACCTGTACTCGAAGATAAACATGTGCAAGATCAGTGTCCGTTAGTTCTTGCATCCTCTCAACTGTGTGCGCCAAAGCAGTGAAATAAAAGCAACCCAAAAGTACGACCATCGCTGTTCGAAGCCCTTTTCTGTCGAGTGACTGCACCCAGAGCAGCACTGACGTCCTGTCATCACCTCACCAATAAGGTCAACGACCCGTGCCGTAGTCATGGATATCTATCTATCTATCTATCTATCTATCTATCTATCTATCTATCTATCTATCTATCTATCTATCTATCTATCTATCTATCTATCTATCTATCTATCTATCTATCTATCTATCTATCTATCTATCTATCTGATAGAGGGAAGACGAGCGCCTGTTTTGCTACCCTACCGAGGGGTTAAGGGAAAGGGGGAATAGAAAGCAAAAAGAAAGTAGGTTATAGTCTTCCTGTGCATCTGTCTGATAATAATAAATTTTCCAGGGTGCTGCTTCCACTTCCCGACATTCCCACTACTCCTCGCTGGCCATGTGATGTTGCGGATGACGTGAAGCGTACATTTCAGTCCGCCAGATTCCCTTTATAGGACTCCGATGTCCACGCGTTTTGATAGCGAGGGTTCTTCCATGTGTCAAACAGCTTTTTTTTTTATTTGCCGAAACTGTCAGTCAGATGCGAATTGACGCACTTGCCTTTTTATACTGAGGATACCAGCTCTCCAATATTTTGGCACGGCACATTGGGTTGGGACTGGCGCTGAACTTTAATGGAAAATCCAGAGCAGTCCACAAGCAATGCCAAAGAGGATATTCGCTACAGATTGCTTCCTCTAGCAGAGGATATTCGCTACAAGTCTGCCTTCGGAACACTAGATTCCCGATCCGAGCAAGTCGAAACCCTTTCTCACAACCGCATAAACAAGTGTGTAGTTTCTAATACGACCAGGGAAGCTGGTCGACCACACCTGCTGCCCTGTCGCGACATGCTGAACTGCGTGCGGAACTTCAGTTATATCGGCGAATAGGGACACGAACGCGCGGGAATTGCGAGGAAATACAACCCGACTGCCTCAGTAACTCCTCCCTTGCCATTTTATAAGAGCTGTGGTGCTTAGCCATTTCAGCAATGATCAGAAATGTGTCTGGTTGGCTACCCTACTCTGGAGGACGGGAAAGAGGGAACAGAAATATAAGATAGAGAGAAAGAGGGTAGGGGGAGGAAATCCGCGGTGAGCTCGCGCACGTACGCGGAGGGCCTGAGCGAGTAAAAGGCGTTTGCCTGGGCCAGTCGCCCTCAAGAAATACAAAAATGCCTTCATAGTTTTCTGGGTAGACGAGCGGTGGGGACGGTCTCCAAGTAGCACCTGCACGGACAACGGCCGATCGTCCAGTCGTCGCCATGCGATAGATAATGTTTGTCTTTCCGACTGAAATCGATGACAATGGCACAATAAATGTTCGATGTTCTCTCCCACGCCACATGCGCTTGCGGGGGGAGGGATATGGGTGGTCGTACCCCGAAACCAGGGACAGGAAGGGGGAAAAAAGGGGGAGAAAAGGGGGAGAGGTGCTGGGAAGGCCACATGCTAACAATAAAATTTTGGGGGGACCACGTGCCTGGTGTGCAACCCCCTGGATACGCCATTGGTTCTGACTCTCCCCGATCCCTTGTTGGTAGTTGTACACACGAGTTAATTCTGGGGTTTCTTTCATAACGAGGTTAGCTGTCTTACCGCGACGTCATTGCTGCTGCCGAGTGACGAAGGACGTACGATAACACTCTCCTACAACGTCCTTCGGTCAGTCGTGACTTAACATTTCCGCTCAAAACACCTCGCGTCACCCTCCTATATACCTTCACGACGAGGTCGCGCTTGTGTACGTCGCCAGTCTCGGAGGTGCAATCCAGGCAAAAAAAAAAAAAATTATGTGGATCCAACGAATATGTTGTAATCTACGTGAAGCGAAGTGGTTAATTAAGTGCTATTCGATAAATTCGATGCAGCGACGTCATGTCCGTGCGCCGACTGGCGTAGAGCCCACCCGCTTTACCAATGCCGACAGCAACTATTGTGTTGCGTACACGCAAGTTGTACTAGCATATAGGTTGGTGCCGATGTTTCACCTCCATGTAAGAATTCCTGCTTGGCTGTGACGATCGCTTGAAACTACCTAAAAAGGTCTTGCTCAACGAGTGTAGACGAGCTATAAACGGCTAACGCTACCAAGCGAAGGTGACACGAGACTCCTGCAAACCCGACAGGAGAGGATGTTTTAGCTGACAGTGTTGTTAATAAGCTGACACTGCTGAAGCAGCTAGCGATAAAGCGCAGCGCGTCTGCACTCTAACGCGTCAGTTAATTATTCGAACACAATCAAGCACAGCCGAAAACGGCAGGAAAGGCGTTGTCTGGCGGTCTGTACTGGGCAATAAGTGTGCGTTTGCTTCGGAGTCTCGTAGCGACCACGGTACAAAGGAATTCCGTTTGACCTTAATTCGGCAATTTTGTAGCAAGAAGTTAAGAACTATTGTTCATCGCACTAATCACACTCGAAAAGCGCGATGTCAGTCCATATACCCTCAATGTTGTAGCGTAGTACGATTTCGTTCCTCTTCGCTTGTATTTATGTATACACAGCTACTCACCGTCCGCGGTGTTTATTCGTGACATCATTGTATGCAGCTATATCGTGTCTCTTAACAGAGGAGTGAGATAGCACACCCTGGGAACCTGACTGCTTGAACGCCTTTTTATACACCTTGAAAAAGCCACACACGTAGAGTAACGTGATAAAATAACGCATGCGTATGCAAATTATAAACTAAAAAAACATTGGAACACTTCGTCTCAAGGCAATTTTGTGTGCGGACTTGTTCAATTGAACCAACGATGTAGGCGGAACTGATTCAGTGCTTTTGATGCCATGCATACAGCGACAAACAATAAAACAGGCCGTACGCGTTACTGTGCCAATGACGCGGCTGTAGTTTGAATCGTATTGCATCAGCTCGTACGTCAGCGACGCATACTGGGATCGAATACTGGCCATGGCGGCCTCATTTCGATGGGGGCGAAGTGCGACACAGACATAAAACTTCATCGTGTCCTTGATGGGGTCCAAACGTAGCGGGGGTTGGGAGACTAAGCCTCCGTTCCCCCTTCCTCAGACAGCGGTCAGTCCTTGCTTTCTGGCGGCGTCTTCGGGCATCCGGACGGCCCAGAGCTGCTCTTCTGGCTCCAAGCTGAGCAGCAAGGTATCCCACTGCTCGGCCGTGGTTATGACGCATGTAGTGTTAGTGCGGTAGGTGTTGCTGGGTGAGGCGTTGGGGCATTGCCAGACAATGTGATCGAGGTCAGCGCTGGCCGCGCACGCTTTGCAGAGTGGGGAGTATGCGTCGGGGTAAATGCGGTAGTATAGCACGGGGTTCGGGAAAGTTTGTATCTCAAGTAGGCGGCAAGTGGTAGATTGAGAATTATTCAGTGTTTTGTGTGCTGTGCGGTAGAGTAACCGCTCTCTGCGGTAGTGGAGGAGGATTTCTCTGAACGTGACCATTCAGTCCCGCGCGTGACCGCGATGCAGAACAGACAGCTAGTCAGGATCGGAAGATGCAGGAGAAGGATGTTGCGCCCGGTGTGCGAGAGCTCGGGCGGCGTCGTGGGTGGCTTCGTTTCCAGCCAGGTCCGAGTGGCCAGGGACCCAGACGATCTGGACGCGGCGTTGCCTTGAGTGAGGAGTGCCGGAAAGTATCTTCTGTGCTTGGGGTGCTATTTGTCCTCTTTTGTAGTTACGAATGGCCTTTTGCAATGCGATAACATCGGGGGAAGTATGTGGTGCGAGAGAGGTAATGTATTTCTGTAAGTATTTGGAAAGAAGAAAAAGCCATTATAATTCCCAAACCCGGGAAGCGCCTCCTACTCAAGAACCTCCGCTCTATATCTCTTACTTCATGTGTCGGAAAGTTCCTCTAACACGTCATCCTCACACGCTTACACAAACATATGAACGACAACGATCATGATTCAGCTGAAGCACAAAATTATCGATAGCGATTAAGCTCCAGGCTGGACACGAGAGCCATATTGGGGCAAGGCCTAACAAGGCCTTTGATAACGTCACGCATGAGGTTATACTGACCGAATTGGCACAACTCCAGGTTGGACATCGAACATATAACTTCGCCAAGAATTTCCTTACAGGTCCCACGGAAACCGTCGCCATCGGAGGGTTGCAGTCGCCAATTATGCACTTCGGCAGCAAAGGCACGCCGCAAGGACCAGTTCTGTCTCCTTTTCTGTTTAGCTTGGCCTTGATCGGACTACCGCCTGCATTAGCTAGCATTCCCAACCTCAAGCATTGCCTCTAGCCGGACGATATCACCTTTTGTTTCACCGGGGGCAGCGACGGGGACATCCAGGACATGCTGCAGCAAGCCATCAGAGAGGTCGTTGCATACGTAGAACCTCGCGGCCTGGCGTGCTCCCCACAGAAATCGGAGCTCCTTCTGTACAAGCCGAATTGGGGAGGTAGACGTCCAAACCCTCACCCGCCCGAGATAGAACTCCGCGTGCACCAGCAACGCATACCTACTGTACCTAGCATTCGTATCCTTGGCTTACGCATCCAACAAAACGGCAGAAACACGGAGATACTCAAGCAATTAATCATGTACACCAAACCACTCGGCTCATTGCACGCATCGGAAATCGACATCATGCCATGAAAGAAAACAACCTTATACGCCTGGTAACCGCCTACGCCCTGAGCAGGATCACCTATGTCGCCCCGTACCTTAGCCTCAATGCAACTGACAAGCTCAAACTCAATACCATGATCAAGAGAGCATATAAACAAGCCCTACATCTTCCCATTTCCACCTCTAACGAGAAACTAGACGCCCTCGGCATTCACAACACTATAGACGAATTTATTGAAGCTCAGCGCATTAGCCAATTACGAACGCCTCGTCAATTCCACCACGGGAAGGCACATTCTAGGTGCCGTAGGCATAACCTACACCACCCAATTTGGACCAAAAGTAACCGTCCCTCCGAACATTCGAGCTCAGCTAGTTATCCCGCCCTTACCTCGCAATATGCACCCTGAACTCAATAAGGAGCGACGTGCAGATAGAGCTAAACAACTACAAAAGCGCTACGACTACGCCGCAGGCGTAGCCTACGTGGACACCGCGGAATACCCCAGCCAGAACGCCATGGCGGTCGCGGTCTCGCAGTACCGCCTCACCGCGACCGCATCAATACTCACCACTCAAACCGAAGAAGGAGAAGAAATGGCCATCGCTTTGGCCTGTGCCTCTACCCATGTACACTGCGATCAGCGATCCAAAAGCGAAATGCGAAAGCACCCGTGTACTTATAGATTTAGGTGCACGTTAAAGAACCCCAGGCAGTCCAAATTATTCCGGAGTCTCCCACTACGGCGTGCCTCATAGTCAGATCGTGGTTTTGGTACGTAAAAGCCCATAATTTAATTCTTTTTTTTTTAGCCACGCATGCGTCAACGACAACATCAGCGTGAGAGTAGCAGCTTGATATATGAGGCCACTGCTTGAATTCTCTACTTTTTAAAAGAAAAACTCCTTTCACAGCGCGCTCTCAAGAAGGTTCTTTTGCACAAAACGTATATACTCAAGGCAAATTTTGTGACGGCATGGGTCTGTTCGTTATTTTTTTTTTTACCTGTCGACTCTAAACTCCAGTACCACCTGACGCAACGATTCCGAACCAAACGGGAAAGTAATAAGTTCTGCGAACGCGGCTGCAGCTAGAACCGCGGAAATATTTCGATCTCCAGAAACAGGACGTGTTCCATTCAAGAACACACTGCTGGAGGAAGCTGATCGATGCCCATTGTTAGCTCGTCAGGCGAATGAACTGAAATGAAAGATGTAGAACTGGGAGCCGCTCACGGGGTAAGGAGCCACGCAGAAGTGTACACGACCACGCGCGTGATTTATTGAGCAGCTTGCCGGTCGAACAGTGTTCGAGAGAATGCGACGACCCAGTCCATGTGTTCGCTCCCAGAACGTATAGCAGCTTGCGCAAGCTGGAATGCTTCGCCTTTTTTTTTTTCGTGTGTAACGCGGAGACCAATTGGTACGCCCTCAATTAGTGAGGACTTAATTCCGGCATTCCTTTGGGGGTTTCCTCCAGTCTTTATCTCACTACGATGGCTGCACCCGTCGCTTTGTTACGACTGCTAAATCGACCCCGGCACACGGACAAAGGCGCAAATGAATTCGCAAGGCATTCAATCACAACCTGTGCATCGAAGTCCCCTGCCATTCGTTATTCCCTGTTGAATAGACAGACCAAGTATTTCTGTCGAATCTATCGAAATGTCATTGTTAATGATGAGAAACATTACAACAAACGTGTCAAGAGAAGTGTTGATTATGAGGCGCTCTATACGAGCGGGACGATCGTGCACTTACCCCATAGCAGTCCACTTTCACCCCCCGTACCACGTCGCTCAATCTTATGCACCGCCCACCACTTCGACGTCACGCGACTGCGTCATCGCTACTTCTTCGGTCTCTTCGCTCAGTTTGTATGTCAGCAGCAACACCTCCGTTATCACATACCTTTGGCGCGTGCTCTTCTGTTCTTCCCCCGCCCGTTTCCCCACTCTAGATGTCGCGAGAGGCGAAATGCAGACGTATGCTTTGTGACGTCATGTGTATGTATCACCTGAGAACGACGAGTACGTGTCGCACTCGAAGAAGAGAAAGATCTGTCGCTACACATCTTATACACACTGATGGAAACTAACAGTCTCTCTTATAGCGCGTGCCGAAAATGGAGGGTGAGGTGGAAATACCTACGCCTCCGCATATTGGAGAACTCGCCGCAGTTAGGGAAACAAACAAAGAAACCTCCCAGACGGCCTATAAGAAGCAGGCGATCTATTCTCGCGGCCGTCTGTTGCAGAAAACGTGCGACCCACGGCGCGACCGTTACTACAGAATTGGCGACGAGAAGCATGCCGGTGCGGCTGCCGCTCGGGGGCGCTGGTGTACGTTCACATTATTATACGTTCAGCGGCCGATTTAGGCACCACTGGCCTCCTTGAAGTCCTTGGGTTCAGCGAGAGCAGGGGAAAAGTAAACATGTCCGCAATATAGATTAGTAACAGGCGATTGGAAGATTGGTTGAAGTAGGGAAACGACAAAAAACGGAGACGTACAAAAGCAAAGTTCGCAATAGAGGTAAGAAAATTTGTTTGTGGGAGTTCATTGTGGTATTTTTGTTCCTTTTTTTTCTTCTTTTTTTTTTCTTAACTTCTGTGGGACATTGGGCAGCACAATGGCGGGAGCTTGGTGGTGCGGCCCACCGGGCCGCGCCACCAAGCAAAGGGGCCGTTCCAAAGGGGACGCTCATAACATCCATCCATCCACCCATCATTACGGTTTCTACAAACTACGCACTTACTTAATGACCTAAGTTATAGGCCGCCGTGGCCGAACTGCAGCGCCTTGCCAAGGTCCCAAGCCCACTCTTTGGACAAGTGTGCAGTGGGCTGGCACACACAAGATGTTATTAAAATATTTAAATGACATTACCGGGATTCGCGCGCGCGAACCACAATATAATTAGGACGCACACCGTAGTGGTTGACTCCGGATTAATTTTGACCACCCGGGGTTCTTTGCTCAGTGCACGGTACGCGGGCGCTTTTGCATTCAAACTGGGATACATATTTTTTTTTTCTTGCGCTATCTATCCCAGTCTGAATGTATCCCACCAACACGCCCAAACTTCTTCCCTGCTAAAGTGCGTTTTTGCATTTCGTTTCCCTCGAAATGCGGCCGCCGCGGCCGAGATTTGAAAGCGCGCCTAAGACATTTATTCATTCGGATGAGCTGGTTCCGCGTATACTTAAAGTGAGTTTGCCGCGTGTTTTCCATCCCAACGCCCGTTTTCGGCTAACTCAAACTCTGCCTTCGTTGCAAGCGAAAGATTTCCCATTTCGGGACGCTACCTTATTTACTCCTGCTGCCGAGAAAATGCATTATAAGTGGCGGAGACGTATGCATTCTCGTAACTCTTGACGCAACTTGTTTCCTTATGGGCACCTTGGTGGATTCAACATGTCGAAAAAAATATTTTATCTTGGTAACCGTACTATTCGGAAGCGTTTTAGTAACCATGATAACATGATAGTAAATGCTATTAACAGAGCATCGGACACGACAGAATACGTTTTTTTTTGTATTTATTGAACCATTGCGCACAAAGAAAAAATATTGCGTCAGGCTTTTTTCTTCATAACAGATAAGCATGACTTCCAAAAAGACCCAGAAACGAGATAGAAACATATATGTAATCTATTTAAAGACATAGTCATTCACCGCCCTCTCGTAAGCCACGTGATCCAAAGCTTTTAAGCGACCGCAACAATGTTGTAGCATGCTATGAAAGATACATGAGCTGCGTAAAAATAGGCAACATACGCCCAGAAAAATACACACAACCCACCACATCCTCTGTGCTTACTCTATGTAGTATGAATAGTTTTCGCTGTTTGTCTGTCACGATCATACTTAACCGAACGCGCCTACTGGAGATTTCTGGTTGGGGTGCCTTGATTGAGGGTGCTAGCTTTTAATACGTCTTCTTTCCAAATTATTTGATAATTTATCCGTGTTTTGTTTAACGCTAGCCGCTTTAGACTGTGCGTTCATTGTTCAGGGTAATTGTGACGGGGGCTGTACCGGCTTATGCAGGGTGTCCCAACTCTCATACACCAAGATTTAGAAACATGTAAATGCCACGTAGCTGAACAGAACCAAGGTAATGTTGTTTGCCGTCGCTTGGAGATACCGAGATTATTTTTTGCACTTCGCCTAATTACATAATTAGCCCTAATTATCCAATAAACTTCTCAAATATTATAATTTGATGAAAAGTGTCAATGATGAAATTGTAGAGCAACATGAAAAAAAATCATCGCCCAAGCACTCCGTACAGATGGTTAACCAGCGAAGCTGAAACGTGCGGCCCGGTGTTTATCGCTGTGTTAATCCCGACGGTTCATTAAACGACGGCTTGGTAGGCTGCCGGATCCTCGGTAAGCAGTTGCTGCTTGCGCTCAGCTGCACGAGCCTATTCTTGTGCCCGGGCTGCAGCATGAGCACGGCGCAGACGAGTTTGTTTGCGGTTCTGCTCGCGGCGTTGCTGATCGAAAGCTACCTGCTCCTAAGCAGTACGTATGACGCACGGCCTACCCATTTCGGAACCGGAGAGAAACTGCTGCGCGCGCGCTCGGCTGCGACGGAGAGCAACGACGTCACTACTGGCGCAGCTAATCCAACACCACCTAGACAGCACAAGGCCTTGTCACTCCGATCCCTGACGTCATTTACTTTGCCCGACTGCCATAGAATGTAATGGGAATGCTCCCGAGTAGGCAACAGCGATTTTGACGTCACCGCTTTCATCACGCCGGCCTTGTCAATTGAAATTTCGGGACAGGTAGCATGACATCATGGATCGGAGCAAAAAGCCCTTGTGCTAACAAGGTGGTGATGGCTAATCGCGCGTCTCTCTCTCTCTTTCTCTCTCTCCATCCTTTTTTTTTCGCGCATGCGCATGGGTTTTGCGCCGGAGGAGTTTTCGGCGTACAGGCGACCGACAGACAGAGGGACGGACGGACGGACGGACTAATCAGCTAGCCATATATAGCTTCGCTGTAAAACTCCTAATGCAGCTTTCTGTTGCTCAATACGTAATACACAAAACTGTTTTTCCGAGCATGAAAGAAACCCGCGGGTACACGCAATATTGCCGCGCGACGGGCCGCTCGGGACATGGAGTGCACGTTAAGAAAGCTCATAATGATTAGAATTATTCCGGAGCCGCCCCCCCCCCCCCCCCCTACTAAAGCGTCCCCTATAATAAAATGGTGGTTTTGGCAACTAAACCCCATATTTTCTTTTTTCGAGGCCTGTCGCTCGAAGCGAACTACATCAAAATTTTACCTCGCACATTGCGAACGCGTTTTGTTTACAACGTCGCTGGATATAGAGGGATCATGTGCGCACGGCGCATGTGTGTTACGCCGTTAGCACGCATGAGATTTGGAACATTCCGGCTCGAGAACTGAGGCTTGTTATCTGACGAAATTATTCGCGACGAGATAAGGCGTGCGAACGTCGTGCGCTGTCTAGCTAATGTGACTTCCATCAAAACAAAACTGAGACGATAGATAATTTCGTTTTGTGCGCGCATTGACGATTACCCTTCATCGACGACTCTGGTTTTATGAACAACAGTGGTCACATATGGTACCCTTTGCCAATTCACAGGCGCGTCAAGCAGCGGTTCACACACCGTGGTTGCTTAGTGGCTTTTACGCGTCTCGTTGCTAAGCACAAGTACATAGGATCAAATCCCGCCCGCAGCGGTTCGATCGGAGTAAAATGCAAAGACGACCGCGTGGACCTCGCAATGGGCGCACGTTAAAGAACCCCAGGTGGTCGAACTTAATGCGGAGTTCTTCCCTACGGCGTGCCTCATAATCAGATTGTGGTTTAATCAAGTACCGGGTCAGGCTGAGCATGTAGTCCGGAACCCAAGAACGCGCAAGACCGTCTGCGTCCAACGGCCACGAGAACAGTCTTTGAGGAGCCTGCATTACTGATGTGCGTGCATTGTAACCAGCATTTTGGGAATATATCAGATGATCCGAATACGCTAAATGAGTGACACAAGCGTTGTCCGTGGTTCATAATTGGTTTATGTGGTGATCGCAACTTTTACGCAATATGTATCATTCTGTTATGTACTTGAAGTGCATTACATGTGTTGTGTGTTTTGGCTGTACAATATATCTGACTTTATATATGCGTACGTGGACTGAACTAATGCACTGAACTTTGCGAATGATGTACTGTTGGACTGTATATTTTTTATTCATCCAGTGTTCTACTGAGTGCCATATTTCGTGTCGCTATTCTCCCTTTTTGCGCAAATTTGTTTCCTTTGCCAAGTGACAAGGAGTAGCCGGTGCCACCACAAAGGCGCCAACCTCTCCTAATATTCACTTCAATAAAAAAAAAAAGCTTGATGGGGCTTGTGAAGCCGAGAGGATACTGTATCACCGTCTTTGCAACCCGCTGTACGCGGTAGATGAGAACGTCGACGATACGCAGCTCGAGTCTTCTCGTAAGGTATAGCGTTGGAGTTGTTTGTGGCACAGAGAAGTTTAATTGTTTAGTTCGTCCCCTCTCTTCAAAAGTTCAGACGACTGACACTTATCCTCGTCCATCTGCTTCCCCAACGTGATTGCCCAGAATAGGTCATAAAGCAGTTCTATGGAAACTCTGACACAAAGCACGACTGTTGATAATCCTTAGAATATGGCAAGCGACTGCGGGCGTCCGTGTTGCTCTTGTGCGTGTCGCTTCTGAATCCAACGCTATACAATAATCACCCAAGAGTAAGGCCTATAGCTCTCAGTGATGATACTATTGATTATGCAAGAAGGTGAGGCGTGCAGACAGGACACAAGAGAAGAGAAGTGAACAACACCACTTCTCTTGTGTCCTGTCTGCACGCCTCACCTTTTTGCATAATGAATCCTTACCAACTAGCTCAGCTTTCTGTCGTTCTATGATATTATTGCCCGTACAATAAAGCCTTCTTGTTGAAGCCCTACTAGTGGTCAATAGTCCGTGACCAGCACAAATTCTCGGCCGAAACAGGCAACCACGGAGAAAGAGAGAGAAAAGGATAAATGAAAGGTAAGCATGTCATCCTGGGAGTGAGCCCGCTTTGCTACTCTGTGCTAGCGAAGGCGAAAAGGGGAGGAAAAGACTAAGAAAATGAAAGTGAAAAGTTGGTGTGCGCTGGAACCGCCGATGTAATGAAAATTTCCCGCGCTGTGTCATAGACGGTCGCTCAGTCCGGTTGCCTCCAGTAATCATGGCGGTGCTTTTGTGGCCTTGTGTAGCTGTGATCTGCGACAACATGGTTTCAGGATCTTTCCCAACGATAAGGTTATATTTCATCTAACTGGCTTAGAGCGATGCGGAAGGCAAGCCTTTGATCTCGAAGGACGAGTATTACAGCATACACAGAGGTATACTACAATTCCTCAGAAACCGCAGGCATTGTAATCAGCGCTCTCTTTCATTCCTATCAAGAAATAATATGCGCCGGTGAATGCAACGTCATGACGTAAACAGTGCGTAGACGGTGGGGCTATTTTCGGTATTGGCAATAAAGGCATCGCCATGACAATGGTAGCTAAGATCAGTAACATTTGCATTTTTTACTTCTAAACCTACGTAGTAATGAAGTGACGCAATTGTGTCTAAAAATAAAACGTGATTTCGGCTATTTTCTTTTTCGGCGCCCTATATTTGTATTTAGTCCCTTCACTGTTGCCCCAACGGGTGGAGCTTTGGGTCTTTTTGCTTCGGCTGCCATTCTGTTCGCCTGCTCCCGCCGTTTTGTAGGCACGAGCACGTTTTCTTTCCTTTTCTTTTCTTTTCTTTCCTTTTCTTTTCTTTTCTTTTCTTTTCTTTTGCACGATCCGCAGATTGAAATTTTTCTTTCTCTACCCGCGAACGTTACGGCAACGTCAGAAAACTGAGGAAAGGGCATACGGTGGTGCTGTGTGGCTGTGTAGTGTGGCAACATCGAAGAATTGCAGCAGGGCTCGTTTCCTGGCGAACTAGAGGTAAGCACACTTCCTTTGCAGTCGTTATGAAGAAACATGCGCCATCCTTCTCAAAACAGCTACAGGATGAAACGAAAGATCTTCCGCACTTGCCTTCTAGTGAATATCTTTGTTGGTTTGTCGCGGCGCATTCTTTCTGCAGTGTTTTAAGGAACTGAAGCAACTCGTTGAAAGTTGCTCACGAGCTGATTGATGCTAGCACTGACGCGCAGACGGAAATTTCGCTTCGGTTTATGTTAGCGGTTGCTCTTCATTTGTTTCCTCGAGTAGAAAACTTGCATTTTATAGCTACCGAAGGTATTTGAATGCTTGCTGCCCAAACTAGTTACGCTGGAGAGCATTCTGGCTTTATGTTGCGACATTGCCAACTTTGAGCGTTCATAAACACTGCCGAAAAAAGAAAAGAAAAGCCTCAATTACGTCGCCGTTCGCGTTTTGAATTACAAATATAAATTCGCGTTGCCTGGGTGACGACCGAGGCGCGCTTCACATTTCAACATGTGCCTTGGGCAGAATTTTGTCGACGCTTCCTAACTTTGGTTTCGCTTTTAGGTGTTCTTTAATCACCCCCACGCGGTATTTTGCCCATTTTTTCAGATGTGACACACACACACACACACACACACACGCACACACACACACACGCACACACACACACACACGCACACACACACACACACACACACGCACACACACACACAAACACAAACACAAACACACACACACGCACGCACGCACACACGCACACACGCACACACGCATATATATAGCGAAATTACGATAAATGGGGAGTCCTGTCAGGGCTGACATGGAAGCAGATGTATGTACAACAGCATCGCCTCTGCTCGGGCCACTCACAAAAAGGGCCAAGGGATTACGCCGACCCGGCCAAAACAAGACTGTGGTCGGCTGTCCCGACTGCTGGAGTGGTAGAGCGGTCCCTGATCGGTGAAGGTAAGCAAAAGAAGTTATTAGCGGTTTCGAATCTGTGCGTCTTTAGTTAATTATTCTCGTACCGAAACGAATTCACAGGGCGCATGGCGCAAGTGCCATGAGCATGGCGAGTGCTATCTTTTCCACGTCGTCTGCTACGGCGCCCGGTGCCACTTTACGTTACCCAGCGAAACTCGTTCGGCGCGCGCCAAGAAACCGCGTGCTTGTCAGTTTCTTTTCATCGCTTGTGGCCGCTGCGAGACATTTCAGCACCTTATATTTGAGTGTCACGCCTTCAGTGCGCGGCGCATGTCGCTAGCGAGGGACTATAGACCTCTTTCACCTGCGGTGTACGACAATCGACGACTGTTTGTACCCCAGTGGTTGTGCGTCGAAACGTGATCGGGCTCATCGCGCTCTACTTACTTTTCTAGAGTTAACTAATTTAGGTTCACGTTTGTAGCGTTGAAACTATTCTATTCAACGTTCTGTAGTAGCTTGACCTTCAGTGACCGGCCCTACTGTGTGTGACCTGTACTGTGTGTTCTACTTTGTTCTTTAGATTTGTCCTGTTGCTCCTCCTTTCCTCTTTCCTCCCCTCCTTCCTATCTTCCATTTCTGTGTTGCTGTCACCTCCCTTCTGAAGAGTAGGCAGGCGTTGTGCCCCTTCGGGTGGCAGTTGCCAGCTCCTCGCTTTCCCTTTCCTGTTAATTGTTCATATGTGCTCAAAACAAATAATAATAATAATAATAATAATAATAATAATAATAATAATAATAATAATAATAATAATAATAATAATAATAATAATAATAACCGCTTGCTCATCTGTGGTGCGCGACGTTCCAGATTATGTGCTAAACTAAAAAGCCGAACAGTTTTCTCAGACAATGAGCGAGTTCACGGCTTTGGTGCTACAGCAGACGATACGGCGAAGACAGTTCTTGCCGCGCGTCAGCTGCCAACAGTGTTGTCCCCAAGTTCGGCTGCCGCATCATAGCGGACACATAGCGGACACGGAGTTGCGCAGCAGCTTTAAACCGTTGGAAGTTAGTTTTCCTCTTCAGGGCATTTTGCAGAAAAGGGAAGCCGAAGTAAATAAAGCGTTCAATTACCCAATCCTTAACAAGATGAATAAAAAAAAACTTTCATCGATCAAGGGAACTAGCTGGAAAAAAAGGAACTGATGCGAAGTATTCTCAGCCAGCTATTGAGAAACCAGCAATGGTTAACATGCTACATGAATGTACATTTTTTAAATAGCTGCACCATTTTGTTAAAGATTGTCTAGGGTAGATAGCACAATTCTAAACCCTTGATCGAAATTACTCGATGAGGTGGCCATTACTTCTACGAGCAACCAAAATGTTCGATTTAATAATTAACGTAAATGCGCTAATTAGGTTTTTAATTAATTACTTTACGCCACATATTTCAATCTACGAATTATAGCCGCTGAGTTCGCTCGGCGCACCTACTTGGGACGAATTCTCTGGACGGCACCAGTTCCGAGATATTAATTTTCACATTGTCCGGCGAAATGCATTGGCGTTCGTCACTTTTTTATAAACCACCGTTTCATGCATTGAAGTATAAAAGCAGTTTTGAATGAAGCTCTACTCGGCGTACATGTTGTATCGCCAAACACAACTATAAAAAGATGTAGATATCTTCAATTGAATTTGCTAAATGTTTATCGATACACAAGCACAGGAAGAGCTATGTAGAAAATTTACTAGGTATAGTATGCTACTTAATCTAGCAAGCGTACCCGTTGTATGGAATAAAAAATGTTTTTTTTTTACTGGTATGCGAAAGATGTGGACAACCTGCACTGGATAATCTTTTTTTATTATTCACAAATAAGTGTTGCTACAAAAATTGTTTTCATAGAGTTGTATTGTTGTGCACAGTAAACAAACATGGCATCTGCAGCAGTTTTCTGTCTATGGGAAATTGTAGGAAGCGGTCTTATGTGTGTATGATCGTAGTACAGAAAGCGCCCACTTGTACTGCATAATGAGGTACTCAACTCTAAATTTTTTGCTGTTGTTGTTGATATGATATAAGGAAGTACTGACGCACAATTTAAGGCGCCGGCTACTCCTTAGCTCTCGAATGGCTCCAGCGTATACAACATACAGGGTTCAAGATTACATATCAAATAACCGTTTCATATAAGCACCAGAACTTGTCAATAAATGTTCTTACAGTAACACTGTGGCGTAAGAAATACATGGTACATACAATATACAAGTTAAAGAACTCCACAGTTCTGTAGAAGAAAGTCTCAAAAATAGAAATGATACTGTCTACTAATAATGCAGTCTCTAGTCAGCGGGTTGTACATAAATCGCGTAAATGCATTGTAGCATATATTCACAACAGAACAGTCAACATAACGTAATCCACAAACACATACATATATACAGCGACATTGAAATGAAAGGAACATTAAAAGCGTTAATAACGGCCAATAAATGCCGCTGTCTTCGAGAAAGTATATTAGTGCTTTTAAAGCGCTCTTCTTCAAGGCCGTTGTTGGCCAAGGGCCCAAAAGTTTCCTTAAACTGAAAGGTCTGCGGTCTAATGTATTCACGGTTGATTTAAGTCGGCATCTTGGTGTGCCGTGATGTGGGCAATCTAGAAGGAGGTGATGTATATATTTATCTACGAATCGACCGTTACATTCGAGGGTTTCCGCAAGGCCAATTTAAATATGTAAGAAATGTTTTGTGTAAGCCTTAATCGATAAATAAGGGTTTCCATATTTCTGTCTAATTATTGTGCTGTGTATTGAATTTCTTGGTGTGGGAAAGTTCGCTAATGAAAGAAGTGAATAAACCATACTTTCTGCGTACTTATATTTTGCCGAAACAAAATGGCCGCACGCCATGGCGTGCTGGCACGTGCACCTTGAACAAAACAAAAAAATAAGTTTTCACACAGATGCGTTGCGCCGGTGTTACGAGTGCAAGAACATTGGAAGCGGAAGGGTGTTGAAAACAAGATCTGAAAGAGGAAAACAATCTGCAAAAATTAATGCAAGCGGTGTTGGTTTCCGCTGGCGCCTGCAGAGAAAGCTGTGTGCTCGTCGAGCGCATTGCAGCCGACAAGCGGGACGGCGTTTCCCCCTCGGGCATCAACAAAAACCGTTGCCATGGCAACGTGCTTGATTTTTTAATTGCTTTCAATCTTGAAAGTTTGGCCTACCAAGCACCAGGCAAGAAATTGTTGCCCATGACGCAATTCCCGTTTACCTGGGGTAGGGGGTAGGGAGGGGGTATATACCAGCTGACACAGCCGTGACGTAAGTGACAAGGATAATGTTTCTCACCTTCGGTGGAAGACCAGGTAAAAATTGAAGCGCAGTTGCGTAGAACGACTGAGCGAATGCAAATGATGGAGCGAGATCAGCGTCGGTACAATGCAAGGACTGCTTTCGCTCGATTATATTCCTTCGTTATCACATTCAGGATCGGCCAATCCCGCTGATAACGTAAGCACCACATGAGTTTCAGCGGCCATCGGTGACCCGCTAGCCGCTGAAACATGTGTCAGTTAACAATCACCTGGGGTTGCGCTTGTCGTATCTGAGGCACGAGTTTTTCACAGGACCCACGCCGAATAGCTGAGAAGACACCTCTGAGTAGCAGAATACTGACCACCAATTCGCCACTGTTAATTAAGTGTAATTAACATAGCCTGAGAAGGAAACCATGCTCCGAACCCGTCGATGTCGTCACGTGAGAGAGAGAGAGAGAGAGAGAGAGAGAGAGAGAGAGAGAGAGAGAGAGAGAGAGAGAGAGAGAGAGAGGTCATAAGGAAAGACAGGGAAGGCGTTACATGAGAACTACTGCGTTTGATGCTGATAAATATTGACGGGTAACTACTGCGCCGGTGGAGCTGGTCTGAGTGTAATGTTGACGCGGACGTTTAATTTAGTATAGCGGTGCAATAGCTTACTTCTACAGTTGATACCGCAGAGATTACCTTCTCTGCTGCGTTTTTTTTTTTTGGGGGTGCTGGATAGCTACAGTTATGCCTGCCTGACGCTGATGCGCCGCATTCGCGTCAGTCGTCGCGCTTCACACGTGTGCATGCGATCTCTCAACTCAAAACTTATTCGCATAAAATAGCACTGCGAAGATTCTTAGGCATTACATATGAAAATTTCACCAGAAAAATGGGTGCAACTGGTCATCCAACATCTTTATCGTCGATTATCGTGCTTATCCACGTGATGCGTTTGCTTATGTTTCGGTATAAAAGCAGTATTTCACGGGAAGGTGCTGTATAAGACTGCGCTGCGCCACGTCTGCCTGTGCCTCACTGCTTCTCTCTGCACGTGTATTCGCGCCTCGTCTGTGACATGCGCGAAACAATCATTTTGCGATAAAAATTCCGCATCCGCAGTAGCATGCGTTACGTTAAAGGGATTTCGCTTTATTAAAGGACTGATGCGCTTGTATATTTGTTGCGGCGAGGATATTTAAGTAGCGTTTGTTATTTCATTGCGCAATTACGTAGAGAACAGAGCTGTTAACCAACAGATATGCTGTGGTAGTTTAGGTGGCAGAGGCGGCCATACATACAAGCCGATTCGCCGTATGCGTGTTGCATCATGCGGAGCGAGCTCCGGCGGGGTACCTTCCCTCTCCCGCCGACCGAGCCCTCTCTCGCAGCCCCACGGGGGGAGAGGGCGCTGGGCGGAGAGGACGGTTGTCCTGCTCGAGCGATCCAGCGCAGCATCTATGCTTTGCGAAGCACGTGCAACACAAACAGTAGGCGGCCCGCAACTCGGTGTCGCGAGCACGTGACCCTTGCATCGGAGCCTTTAAATTTTAAATTATGGGGCTTTACGTGCCAAAACCACTTTCTGATTATGAGGCACGCCGTGGCGGAGGACTCCGGAAATTTCGACCACCTAGGGTTCTTTAACGTGCACCTAAAGCTAAGTACACGGGTGTTTTCGCATTTCGCCCCCATCGAAATGCGGCCGCCGCGGCTGGGATTCGATCCCGCGACCTCGTGCTCAGCATCCTAACAACATAGCCACTGAGCAACCACGGAGGGTAGTCCTCGGTTTCTTAAATGGTGTTATCTTACATGTTATAAGTCCATTTAATTCGCAGAGCATCCTCGTTCCAGAAGATGCCACTGCGATAATTGTTTTGCATAGCACATACCTCCAGGCCCTTGTGTTTCAAGGGCAAGGAGGCAGTAGTGATCTAGCCAATTTTACAATCTGATATATCTTGTACATCGTATCATTCTTTTGAAATGCATCTTAATGTTCATAGTACGCGTCATATGTCTTCGCCCTAATCTTATTATACAGATTCCACGCACTTTAGAGCGACTATTTTTAAGGCCCATTTACAGCCATGTCACACCAACTTCTTATAATTCATAACTACACTGCGAACTCATTACTACGGGCATGGCGCTCCTTGGCCACACTTGGCCCTTGCGCCATTAAAGATCAAACATTAATTCATATACATCGTCGGCGAAAGTCCGGATACCACGAAAATAGGCGAAAGGGTCAAAGACAGCTATCCGCTTTAAAACGGTGAGCCGCATAGGGAACAAGTTAAACGACAGACACAGAACGATTTCCTTCGTTGAATTTTTGATTGACGTGCGACGACGGGACATCCGGCCATCCGCAACGAAGTCCCTATGCCTAAGATGGACGGTGGGTGACCACGTTCCACCCGGAAAACGGAAGGCGAGTGCACTGTTTTTTTTTTTTCCTTTTCTGCAATGCCTCGTGCCTCGCCACCAGCCCGAATAGAAACCTTCTCTCGGACGTTAACTACAGCTTCCGAGATGGGGAGGAAGCTGCCTCCGTTTCTGTCGCGTTTTCAAGAACTCGCCGCGTGCTCAAGGGAAGAGTTTTCGTTCCGCTGCTCGAAAATAGACGCAGTAAATGAAATAGCACGACAGCCCACTGGGATCGTGCAAAGGGTTGAGCAAGAATGACGGAGAGCCCGCGGGGGTTTCAAACTAAGTGTAATTGTCTGTTGTTAAGCCTCGAATCCATGCCTTTGTTCCCGCATAGCATACTGTACAATTCGGGTCGCCGTTACAAGTGAGTAAACGTCTCCAATCTATTGTCACCTACATGAACTCGTTTGGTGACGTTCAGTTTTTGGTCGTTCTCCTGCTTTGAGATGCGTAGGTGAGACGCCATATGACGTCATAAAGTGCTGGTTAGCTCACGAACGAAACTCTACGAACGATTAAGTTGCCTTTAAACGTTGCTGTGCGCACAAAACTGCATCCTATTCTCCTCTGTTTTTTTTTTTTTCTTAGCATTGTCCTCGACCGATGGAAGAAAAATCACCAGCACACACAGCTACTAAATGAAAGAACACTGCGACTTCATACGAGAACATTGTAATAGGCCGTAAAGCTGCCTTGAAAGCTATCGAAGCACAACCAAACCTAGTCTGCGTTAAGAAAGAAGAAAGAGAGAGGGAGAGAAAAAAAAGAAGAAAAAGGCAGAGTAAAAAGTTTCCGCCTAAATCCTTTAGAGACGACGCATTCTCGCACTCGTCTCGTGTCAGGCACCCAAACGACGGCACAGTGCCAACCTGTAGGCACGTATCTACAATACAGGCTGCTGAGCCCACATTCAACATCGTTCACTCTTTCTTCTCCGAGTCCGTGCAGCCTTACAAGAGATTCCAGCACACTTGCAATAGACAAAGACGTATTACGCGTTCGATTCGAAAATATGTCTCGGCATTGCTATACGGCACTGAACACACACACACAAAAAGTAAAGGTTCGGAGGTGGGTGGAGTTTTTTCTCGAACCTCGTTTTCCTTGTCGATCGCCCCCTCTGTCACCAAACACGTTCAACTCTGTACGAGCACGCGAATCGGAGAGCATGCGCAGTAGTGGAGTTCGGTAGAACGACCTGCGGCGTTTTCTCTGTTGCGAGGTCCCTGTGGGAGCTGCGCGCCGTTCACTTCGGGTCCCCAGAACCGAAGGAATTGGAACTGCAGCAGCGAAAGGTTGCAAGCGATCGCGTGGTTCTCTCGGGAGTTAAATATAGCAGACGTCTGTATGAGAACGCGCGGAGAATCTCCTTTGTGCGAGCCGCAGAGGAAAGACAAGCAAACCATAATAGATATATACAACGGTGCTATACCGGCGCTCCGATAGATTTATCCGCCGGATCGTTTAGCTCGTGTCGCGTCTCACTGCCAGCACATTTTGCGTGTTGCTTGCAGCGGGTGTCAGCTATATTGTGACTTCGTCGGGAGACGCACATTCCCGAGTACCCAGAGGGCCGGCCGTCTAGGAAGGCTCCTTCTGACGTCTTCGCCTGCTATTGACGCCTCGTCGATTCGTCAGCATTAGCTTGAAGAAAGGGACGTGGAAAAATTCAGTGCCGGGCGCCAAGAGTATGTCCAAGTCGCGGGATTATAGGAGTAGGCGTTGATTAGCACTTTTAATATAACTGACAGATGATCCTGATCCGGTTTAGCTGTATAATATGCGCATATTATATCTATAAAGAAAGAACCGAACAGTTACTCATTAGCATTCTACAGTTGTTTTCACTGGGTCTTCTGATCGACAATGGCGGCGTTTGTAATTATAACTGTTTTAGCCTTTTTTTTTAATTTCACACGCGCTTTCTTTTATTATTATTGTTGTTATAGCAATTATACGGAGACTCCAGGCGCATTTCTGCAGGGCTCTAAAGGACCACGCTAAGTGTATTTGTTGCCATGCATTATGTATAGTGTTGCCTGTGCGTAACACGCTGCGAAACCATCTTTAGCTTTTCTGTAAGGCACTGTTCTATACGAGATGCTTTGATTTTGTAGGTTTGGAAATGTAAACAGCTGTTAGGACACCGACTTCTCCACAAACAATAGATTGTCGAATGAGCAAAGGATGGTAATAGGAGGTGATATGAAAAACAAACAGGCAACAAACGCTCTGGTAATAAAGCACATTTCGTAAACATGCTTAAACAACAACAGTCAATATTAAAAAGAAAACAGCACACTAATGAATATATAGCCCGCACAAAATGCTGCGACATAAGAATAACACAAAAGGACATACGAAGTGCTAATACACAGATGCAATGCCACTTTTAATAAAGAAGTTATTAAAATTTTCAGAGCTGACTGCTATAATGATACGTCATTCCATGGCCCAAACAATTTTTAACCACTTCGTCAGTGCTAACCGTAGAAACTCGTACTTCGTTTCCTGGAGTCACGTGGGAACAAAACCCCACGGCATTTGGGGCACGAAAGGTTCTAGAAGCTTCCTAGGGTGCATGCCATTTAGTCTCTTTAGAATGGAACACACTTGCTTTCGATATACATTGAACGATACCTAAGTAGGCATAGCCAAAATCCATGAATTCAATCGACGTGGCATTACCGTAACTGCGTGGAAATGGCATGAGTGGTAATTTGACAGTAACTTACGCTTGTGCAATATCAAAGCGGTTTACCTTGGCAAATCAGAAAGAAACAGTACGGAAAGTAGGTGTCGACGCCGTCTCACGTCGCCACCTGCTTTCCGTACTATTTCTTTCTGATTTGCCGAGGTAAACCGCTTTCATATATTGCACAAGCGTAAGTTACTGTCAATTTACTACTCATGCCATTTCCACGCAGTTTCGATAATGTCGCATTCAAAGCCGCTATAATGCCCCAGAAAACGCACCAACGTAAACAGGCGTTCGGCAAACGGAAGACACGCGTGAAGCATGATTGAACTATTTCGTTCAGGCGGCCATTGTGAGAGTCGGAGAAATAGGAATTCTTCGAGGCTTCAGCGGCATCGGTCAGGATAATAGCATGCGTCCTGAATTTTCCATTCTCTTGACAGGGGGCGCCAACATGCACCTCAGTGACGCAGAAAATTGAAAAATATCGATACAGGAACAATAAAATCACGTTCAGTTTTCAAAAAGAAGCATTGTTACATTTCGACTGAAGCGGAAATACTGGACCAATTTGAAGTATAGAATAAATTTATGGGCACCTGCCACATCTCGTATTTTTCTTACCTACCCTATTTATTTGTTTCTTCAATTTTTTTATAACACAAGCGCGACGGGATTCTGCATATTTGTGTTGTGTATACTGCTAACGCAAGAAGGGAACCAATCGGCTTTGGATTGAAAACATATTTTAACTGCATTACAAACATACACTCGGAGAAAACACGCCCAATAACACACAATAAAACTCGTTTGTGAACATATAAGGCAAGACGCGTCACGAATGGGTTGAGCGCTCTGGCCAACGTCTTTGACATAAATCGCTTAGCGTGGTACACATGTGTGCTGCCTCTCTTCGCCCTCCCCCGTTAATTACCCTCGGCGCATTTACCTCTCCCATGGACGATCCTTTTTACGTCTTCCGTGATGCCGCAGCGCAGGATGGCTAAATCTTGCCTTCTAAGAAGGCAAGAAATGAGAAGAGTGACAACTCCACACATACACTGCGCTTTGAGGCCGTTGCAGGAGGCATAGGGTTGCTTGGCGCTGCCTAAAGTTTAAAGATAATGGTAACGAAGGAGCAGCAGTGGTAATGCCGCCACAGAAATGTAGGGAGTTGTTGGACTTGTGACATCTTGACATCCAGAACTTCTTTCGTTATACTGAAACAACACTAAAGAGCAACAAAAGAGTGATATTGAGAAGGCGTTTCATTATGTTTAAAAACAACCCTCATTAAAATAATAACGTGCTTTCTTGAGGCAGTAATTTGTAAGAACGATGAGAAGCGCTGCACATGCTTTGAGAAAACTATAGTCGTAACATTAGTGGTGCGGCTCTCTTTATATTTTCTTACAGTAGACGTTAATATATGATATGTTCAAGAAGACACAAAGCTCATCTCGTACCTAATTCGAGTAAAGTTTTGTTTGCGCAGCTGTAGCGGAGCGACCATTTGGGGCTGAGCCACTGCGGCCTAGCCGAGTCGATTTGCTCATGTCCCCGGCGTTCCGAGGCTAGTAACCTCGCCGGCATCCCATTCATACCCCTAGCCTCCGAGAAACGCCAGCGTCTGGATTGAAGCCTGGTATTGCTCCACGAAGCTCCTCACAAGATGAGTCGAAGGCACTTGTGTCCTTAGTCCGCGGTATCTATAGGGTGGCGCCGCACCTCGTTTACGCAGGTAAGAGTCCGGTCAATGTAATCCCTCGAGTGGATCTCTTCTATGATGGATTCGCCACGCTATGCCGTGCGTAGGTGCGCTTAGCGACTCTATAGCCCCACGCAACTTGTGTGGGACTCGCCGATGGTTGACACGAAACGAGCGACCCAGCAGAGCCTCGGTTGGGACTCTTGTGAAGTAATGTGTGCCTCGGTGCTGGTATTTGAAGGTGGATTTCGTCTGCCGTTTTCATCGCAGCGAGAGCACCGCATACCGCAGTATGTGTGTGTGTGCGACTGTTCCCACGGGCTGCACGCCGAGGCGACCGAGCTGCATTTGTGGACATGACGTTGGCGTATCGTCTGCGTCACACATACGCAGCAGACGATGTCTTTCTTTTGGTCTCGACAACTGTCAGCACTGGGAAAAAATAGCAAGGGTGTAACACTGGGCAGTGTGCTCGGTCCCTCTTTATTTATTATTTTTATTTGTGGGCAAAGACATTCAACCGCAAAAAGCTAACCTCAATGAAACGGCCCACGACCGTGCGCGAGAACTTGCCCACCGCGACGGTCCCACGGCCTCCGAGGGGCTGGACATTCAGTTTATTGACCCGCTGCTCACTTACCAAGAAATCACTTCCCACTGTCGGAAAGGCAAAACCAAATTCCCGCTCCCACACGCCAAACTCGAACGCGCGCAGGCGGCCGCGTTTCGAATGCTACAAACGGACTCGTATCCGTCACGAGGCCTACTAAGTCACTATAACTCAGAAATCTCGGCAAATTGCCCAGACTGCCCAGAACTTTATTGCTCACTCTCGCACATGCTATGGCAATGTACCGCGTTACCAAAGGGCCCTCTCTCTAGTGAGCCCGAATGGGGAGAATCCCTCAAAATCCCGGACCTCAAACTCCAACTCAAGGCCGTCCAGAGGGCCCAAGAACTGGCGGATCGTCACCACGTTCCCGTCGCGACTTGGGCGTCGCCTACGGTTTCTGCCGTAGGAGTTCCCCGCGTGGTATCTCCAACGGATTGAAACTCCTCAGGACTTCAATAAAGTTCTTGACTGACTGACTGATTTATGACATTGTAGCACCGCAAGTAGCTATGCACACGAAGTGAAAACTAGTTTGCACCAGTACCTACGCAATTTATATGCTTGATTGTTCCTTCTATTAGAAACAATATATCGGCAAACGGGGCAATCAATGAACGTCAGGTTAAACGTACATTGTGTGGACACAGCTAAATAGCTTCCCAAAGCCGGCGCTGAGCATTTCAACCAACCAGGTCATAACGTTGATGAACTTAAACTCTACCTCCTACGGTCAAATTTCCGTTCTGCGCGAGACAGAATATGCAGAGAATCGTACCTCATCCATAAGTTAAGGCAGTGCAACCAATATCATGAGAAGCCAACAAACAAGGACCCGCCGTGGTTGCTCAGTGGCTATGGTGTTAGGCTGCTGAGCACAAGGTCGCGGGATCAAATCCCGGCCACGGCGGCCGCATTTCGATGGGGGCGAAATGCGAAAACACCCGTGTGCTTAGATTTAGGTGCACGTTAAAGAACCCCAGGTGGTCGAAATTTCCGGAGTCCTCCACTACGGCGTGCCTCATAATCAGAAAGTGGTTTTGGCACGTAAAACCCCATATTTAATTAAACAAACAAGGACGCGAAGGACAACATAGGGGGAAATCACTTGTACCTACTAATTGAATTAACAAAATTATACATTAATGGCAATGAATATGGATGAAAAAACGACTTGCCGCAGGTGGGGAACGATCCCACGTCTTCGCATGACACGTGCGATGCTCTAACCAATTGAGCTACCACATGCGTCATGCGAAGACGTGGGATCGTTCCCCACCAGCGGCAAGTTGTTTTTTCATCCACTTTCATTATCATTAGCTTTCCATTTCTTTAATTCAATTAGTAAGTAGAAGTAATTTGCCCCTATGTTGTCCTTGGCATCTTTCCTTGTTGGTTTCTCATGATATGATTAATAAAAATCGGGCCCCTCGATTAACCCCCTTCCTTCTCGTTCATTGAAACCAATAGGTACAAACGTTTCAAAGTGTGCTTTAGAATCTATTCGGTATGCTAAAGTTGAAACTATAGAAAACAGCAGCTAGTTATTGTTATTATTTTTATTGTTATTTCTAATCCGGTTGCTTAGTTTTTTTCTCTCTCTATCTGTCTTCTTTTTTTCGTTCTTTTATCTATATATATATTTTTTCCATGAACACCATTTTCTGCCGCTACTTTTATTCTCTCTTTCAGAGAGACGACAGTTCAGTGACCTCCAGCAGAGCAGATAATCCCCTCCCCCTTTCTTCATGCAGTCCCCTTCCACGAAAAGAGGATCCTAGGTACAATGACACTTCAACCGTCTGACGCACAACGCTACCTCGCATTCCTTCACCGACGATGAATAGCACACCTTTCTCTTCAATTGTACACCCTCGCCGCTAACACCCTTGTTCGTTGCCTCGCCTACCCGCCTTACGCCATCACCCTTTTCGAAGAACCGTACCTCTATACACTGTGCCGAGGTAAGCACGTGTCACCTTGGAAAAGTCCACTTGTCGAAACGCTGGCTCCGGCTTGCACTTTGTCCTCGTTTTGCTCATTGTATATGGGTGCATTTCAGTACACGAAGTAAAATATGCAGACGACGTGAGTTTATTTTTATTTTTTCAGGAACGAACGTTGATAACATTATAGCATCGACGAATGACACATTAGAGGACTATACACTTGGACAGCTAAAAATAATTTCTACATTATATTCTTCCAAAACAAAAGCTGCTCTTTCTTTTTCGATGGCGGCGAAATGCAAAAACGCCTGTGGTCCCGTGCATTGGGGAGCACGTTAAGTTTTCCCAGCTGTTCAATATTGTTCCCGAATCGCCATCTACGGCGTGCCTCATAATCAAATCGTGGTTTTGGCACCTAAAATCCCAGACTTCATTCACTCATTCATTCTTTTTCGGGCCAAATTCACATAATGTGAAATGCTTAATTCCCTTACTCTAAATAACGTTGGAATAGAAGTTTCGCCGTCTCCAAAGACACTAGGAGTTTTGAAGTCTTTCCGCCCGTATTTTTGCTTAACGACACAACGCTAGGAGGTGCGTTTTATGAGTATATGTCCAGTTAATACCACATAAATTACCTAATGAACAAACTTAAGAAAGTCGTGGGCATCCTACGAACTGTCAGAGCATTCTACAAGAGCCGCAAAAGGCTAGGGTATATAACGCTCCTTCACCTCATCACCTGTGTTCCTCTGATCTAGTTTGGGCTACTGGAGCTAAAAAATCCTTGAAGAACTGAATAATATCGCAGAAGAAAAAATGTTTTGCGTTGCAATGCGGCTCTACTGTGTATGCACATGCATCCGAATTATTTGCTAAATTTAAGGTTTTAAGAATTACAACCTCGTACGAGTGTCACCTTTTAACAACCTTCAGGTCCGAATTGATTCAAAGTGGTCACGACATAAGCACTTTAGAAAATTGAGCTTTTAATTCCCCGTCACGCTTAACAAGACACCGATCATTGGCCCACACCACGGCCACCTACCAACTATGGACTGCATCTACTGCAGTATTGGTCTCCTCAGCGCATTAACTTCGAACAAACAGATGAAAGTCTATGCGTAATAGTGAAGAATGTGTCATTCTAAATAAAATATCTTGAACGCTCTTTCCTACGTTGTGTTGTGAAAATTGTGTGAGATATTGTAATTTGCTAAGGCTGGTTGCTTCGAATTGTTCTGTGTCACCTGTTTTCGTTGCTGCCTTTGTTACCAGGGGGTCGCGGAGCTAGTCAATGCAGCTTTTTTCCCCGCTAGTCTCATAATTTAGGTACAAATCTGTTCCCTACTAATTATGTATTCACGTGGTAAAATAAACCAAATCTCAAGTTTCAACACGTACACTTAGCGCCAATACCTTTGTTTAACCTCTCATTTTTACACGTAATCGGTAAGACGCTTCTGTCCCTGAAATTCTGTCTCAATCTGTGCGCAAAAAGTGAATTCGAACTCATCTTCAAGATAATCAACGACGTAGAAACACGATCAAGCGAAGAGTATGTTTGCTTGTCCGCATGGCTTTACCTAAGTTCACACATCGCGTTGAGCTGTAAATGTGTCATTGAATCGTTCCATCAAACATGGCTCGAATTATTAAATGCACATGTTACGAAATACATAAATGGGACCAACGGTGCTCGGTCCGTATTCATCTTCCGCCAAATCAGTTATGCAATGTTTTATTCGAAAGTGCAGAAATTAATTAGCAAAATTAGTAACTACTGGTCGAATGGCGTATGTTCCATGTGGCAAATAGTGCTTCGCATTTGGAACATGATGTTCAATATTTTCTAGCCCTCTACATCTTCCTTTTTTACATTAAAAACAAATGTTCCTTACGAAACCTTCCGGTCGTTATAACATTCCCAAAACTAGCATCCACTCCTTGGACGTTACTTTTTCGCAGGAGAACGACCGCGCATCGACAGGCCTCTACGGACATCCTACAGACCGGCAACAACATCTGCACCTTGAAAGAAGCCACACACGGCATTGAAAAACGGGCATCCCGTAGTCTCAAGTTTACAGGTATCGCAGAATTTCTTCCGACATCCCGGAATTTATCAAACACGCCAAACAATTAAAGCATGCCCGATCAACCCAAGAGAAGTTCGTTAGGAACTAAAGTAGAAAAAAAGAAGACGTCTATGGCCCCTCAAGTCACCGATGCGCTTCCCGTTTACGGCCATGTATCTTTTGCGTATCCCCCTCACCGGGCAGGAGGCGCTGAGGGGCGGCTGCCCCTTAGGGCCTGTGCGGTTGCTGAAGGCCACCGGGCCTTGGCACATGTAGCGCGAGTTCATTAGAGAATTCATTAGAGAGACGTAATAGAACGATTACGTCAAACTCTTGCCTTTGCTTCGAGTTGTCGATAAATTCGACTTCGCCCTGCCATCTGCTAGCCGCCTAGTTTGCTTAGATGGTAGAGTGGCTTCCCCGGAATGGCGGTGGTCCCGGGTGCGAGTCCCGGACCAGGACGAATTTTTCTTCAACTTCGAGGCTTTTATTTCGAGGAACCCGTTGGGTTTCCATTGTAGCAATTGCTACGAGTGGGTGTATGTCTCATTTTCCCTTTATTATTATCATCATCATCATCATCATCATCATCATCATCATCATCTGTCTAGCCTGCACAATGTACATACCATGTGTTGTGTTTCAATGCACCCTTCTCCAAAACAAAGAAAGCTTCCCTTACATGGGCAAACCCCAGGGCCCTGTTCTGCATAATAAATGTTTTGTCCCCTCTATAATGCACTAGGGTATCTGCGGTATATAGGCACATGGCTTTGCTCTTGCTCCACAACTTCGACGGGACTTAATACTACATCAGAAAGAAATGCAAGCGCTGTGCTTAAGATCCACCGGCTTATGATCCACCCTCTAATTCGAACGTGCCTCCAGCTACTTTCTCTTTTAATCTCTCTCTCTCTCTCTGTCCTCTTTCCAACCCCTGTTTCTCCCACATCCATGCAGTGTAGCAAACTGGAAACTCGCATCTGGTTAGCCTCCTTGCTACAATCGGAACGCTCGCGTCTCCTATACTGCAAGCCGGCCTCCACTACAGTGTGACAACCAGCTATGACCGCTGGATACATGACAACAGATTCCACAAAACACTGCTTCAATTCATACACAACACAGGCCTCACAGCACACATATAATACACATATACGCTCCAAGAATTATGCCTTAAGGGCAAGTCTTTATCGCAATAAAAAAAAAACCTCCTTGCCTTTCCTCTACCTCTTTTTCTTCCTCCACGCATTAATAAGCTGATGGCGAAGTTATAATAAAGTAAAGCAGATTTGAATTTTAATGTTTTTGTTTAAAGGGATGCTACTGAGAACACACTAAAGCTGTTTATAGCAAAAAAACATATTTCAGAAAACTTAATTTTTGTTGATTTTGCGTTACAATGCTCATTACTAGAATTAAAAAATAAATGCCAAAGTTCACTTTCTTATACTTCGCAGTTTCTTATACTTCAGGGAAGCGTGCTCGTCTCGCATCTCGAGGGCCCGGGCTCGGTTCCCACGCAAGCCGAAACGCACAAAATTTTATTTTCAAAGCTTTTTAATTTAACCTCAAAGCCATTTAATCTCCCTGAAAATTTTGACGCAAATCCGAGCGTTTTTAGGTGTTTTAAATGTTTGCGCCGTCGGCCACTTTTGGTACCATTCTCTTAGTCACGCCACCATCGCCGCCGGATTTTCACGTAATGGTATATACGATGCTTTCGCACTAAAACAGCTAAACAGAAGAAGTCTATCGATGCACCCGTGTTCAGTAACGCAAGTTACATGAAACACAATAAAAAATAAAAACACACTTATATGCGATAACAGAATTGGCCTTGAAAGGAAAACTTGATCATCCACTGGTATCTAGCCTGAAGCTACAAAGGAAACACGAGGGTTTCACAGAAACAAAGCTCCGTAGTTAAAGAAAAATTCGTCCTGGTCCGGGATTTTTCTTCAACTATGAAGCTTTGTTTCTGTGAAACCTGTGCAAGTTTCCGTTGTAGCTTCGTGCTACATACCAGTGGATGCCCATTTTTCCTTTCATGAACCTTCCTTCAACTTGCCGAATTCCGCAGAATTGATTTGCCACAAATGGCCTTGTTCAATATAGCCCTAAAAACAAGGACTCGTTGTGGGTAGAGTATACGCAAGAAGCTACAAACTAAACAAATATATTTAGCTTGCTGTCGACAAGGAAATCCCGCAGAGGAGTCAAAAAAGGCACGCAGTGTCTGTTTAGAGGGGTGTGGAAACTGCGAAAATGATTTTAGCTAACACGCATCGTACGTGCCGACGATTTTTCCGGCGGCGCATATGACGTTTCCAATTATCTGCTCAGTCTCACTTACAAGGCTAAGCAGACGCTCCCTTTCGCCGCATTGCAGCCATGAAAATAACCGTCAAGCGTGCCGATCTTCTTAAAGACAAATAGAAGCATGTACATCGTCCTTCTAATAAAATGTCCACGCTCACACACGCAGGCACACACCACGCGCGGTACGAAACGTGTCCAAAACACGCGCACTGCAAGAGGCATTCAAGGCGGTGCGAACGAGAGATTGGAGAGGTGTACACCCGCTAAGTACACCCGCTAGGTGAATTTGCCCCGCATGCGGCGCTCTCGATGGATGGGATGGATGTTATGAGCGTCCCCTTTGGAACGGGGCGGTGGGTTGCGCCACCAAGTTCTTGCTACTATGCTGCCTAATATCCCACCTAGGTTAACCAATGAAAAAAGAAAAAAAAAACACTATGAACTACCGTGCATGTCGAAATTTTCTGATCCCCTATTGCGAACTGTGTTTTTTGTGCGTCTCCGTCTTTTGTCGTTTCCCTACTTTTCTTCCACCAATCCTCCAATCGCCTCTTAGTAATGTCTATTGCGGACCTGTTTGCTTTACCACTGCTCCCGCTGAACCCAAGGGCTTCGAGGAGGCCAGTGGTGCCTAAATCGACCGCTGGGTAGACGTCTTCACATTCTGATAAAACATGCTCCGTCGTTTCCCTAGCTTTACCGCAGCAAGCACATGCTTCTTTTTCCTTATTATATCTCGCTTTATAGGTGCGTGTTCTAAGGCATCCCGATCTCGCTTCGAAAAGTAATGAGCTTCCCTTTGAGCTTCCTCTCACGCCGGCGCGGCAGCGCCCCTCGGCGGTGCCGTTCATTTCTATGGCCGTAGTGATCGTGGCCGTGTACGTAGTGGCCGTGACCGTAGTGGTCACGTCCGTTGTAACCGTGCCCGAGACCGTGATAATGCAAGTTGTGCTCATAGTGTACCGTCTTGGTGTGGTGGTGCACCGGAATGTAAATCTTGCGCAGGAGGTGGATGTTACGGAGCTTGTGCTTGGTGTGGTAATTGTGGAACACCCTGCGCAGTAAAAAGAAGAAAAGAACCAGAAGAAGAAGAAAAGGTTGTATTTGCATTGCATTTGCTTAGGCACGAGTGTTCGCTAGCACTTAAGAGTCTGGTGATAGGTTTACCGGCGCAAAGCTCTTATACTTTCAACAAACACAAGTGGAAGCACGTGGAAGCACAAGAAGGCCGTATTTCTACAGGAGACAAGGAAGAGTTCACAAATGTATTCCGCCTTCTTTGAAACAACAGCACTTCTCTCGCACCCTTGACCAAGATCGCAGGATTGCAATATTGTAAATGTAGAGTAAGCTTGCAAGACAAATATATAACTCGGCTGAAAGATTGAGTGATTTGTAGAATATTTGACCCGTCAAGACAGGACTCAGGACAGGCTCTCTGATTCCGCCGTTTGTTGAGCGTGTGACAGTTTCACAAGAAATCTTGTGTTGATATTTCAAACTTAGCGCGTTTTTTTCCTAGTATACGCCTAGTCATCTGCTTATTCTCGCATGTGTGATACATATACCACGCACAGTACGTCGTACCTCATTGCACGTTCACAACGAATGTACTCTGCACTCATCACACATACTTCATGTCCTATACACGCATATCGTCAAGCAATTTCAAACTGTTTGGATGTATAACTTTTTCAGTCTTACGCGCCCTGAGAGGAGACGTCATTTGGATGTGGGTGACCAACACGGCTTTGGTGTGTCAGTCCATGGCGTCGGTCAGACCTGAAGAAATGTTATAGATCTGGTGGAACGCGCTCCTTCATTGTTTCTGCCCAGTTAAATGGAATACTGCAAGCCAGGCTATCACAAACGCATTCCACGTAAGCAACCACCACCACTGCTCCTATCAGACCCAACAGAGTAGGTCGGTTTTTTTCGTGACCTATAATCAAGGACAGCTCCAGAGAAGGGAAAGGGGGCGACCAACCCCCGATATTTTTTCTACCCCCCCCCCCTCACATAGACAAACACACTGCCTGCCCTCTCACCACCACGGAGTGCCAGTCATGGAGGGTGCACTACCAAACGAAAATTGAGAATCACGCTCTGCACCCCCCTCCCCCCCCAATGAACATAAAAAATCATGTCGTCACCACAGAACTCACGCTTATAACGACGAAACCACATACTTACTTTGTGAGACTACAAAGTTTCGAATTGTGGTTCTTCGCATACTTTAGATAACACTTTATTTAACAGCCTGCACTAGACATCTGCAAAATGAGCGCCGTCTGCGGCAAGATAATGAACTCCGACACATGCCAGACGTCACATATGCGCTTGTAACTTGCTCGACGAGTTGTCTGTCTTTTTATCTGGCAATGCGTAGCAAGCATTAACAGTATACAGCTTACAAATGATACCCGCTTTTAATTCGTAAAGGCCGAGGCCAATTCCGTGCAACAGCCGTGGCTGAGTCATTCAATCAAAGGCATGCACCTAGATCAACCACTGCGTGATCCCGCCCGCATTTTTTTTCCTGTTCTGTTTTTTTTTATCCACCGCTACTTTTTTTTTGGGACAGAATACCGAAAAACTTCAGTCACTCTCTCATTTTTAGCTCTAGTTGTCTCTCGTCTTTCGAGTTCCACGTGAATAACGTATTGCCAGAGACTTCCACTATGTGATGCTGAAAGTATATCGGGTAAATTATGCTAGGACAGGAGGCTGGTAAGATCTGTGATGCTGCACGGAATAAGCGAATTGCGTATGCTTGGCAGGCGCCCAAGAAAAAAACGGCACAAGTCTCTTTAGCGCCCTAATCGAATCAGCAATGCGACCCGTCAGAGCGGGTCAGTCACCTCTCTAGTTGGGGGCAAGCGATTTTGTCGAAAATAGCCACACAAATATGACTGGTGTCAAAGTCGCGAGAAAATAGAAATTATCCACTTGCCACATGTCTGGGGCCACTGCGCATGAACGAAGGAATTTGCATGCCGTTCTATAGGTTTCTGTACGATCATAGCGTTCTAGCAATAAAGGTATACTTCTGAAACTTTAGCAAGTGCTGTTTTTTAGCACATTCCCTGGAATAAAAGAACAAAGCATCGAAAGCAACGTCTAAAAACACGTTAATAAGGTATGTATATATCATATACTAGTGGCCTGACGTAGTAGTTCTGCGGAAACCCGCAAGGTGGAGAGAAGTAATGAATAAAGGGAAACTAAGACATCCACCCGTTCGTAGCAGAACCAGGACGAATTTTTCTTCAACGATGAGGCTTTTCTTTCGAGGAACCCGTATGGGTTTCCTTTGTAGCAATTGCTACGAACGGGTGGATGTCTGATTTTCCCTTTATTCATACTAGTGGTCTGTACCTTGCGGGAAGAAAACAAAATGTCGGGCCTTCAAAGAATCCTCTAAGCTTCTGCAGCTAGGCTCGAAAACCTTCTCGGACGTCAAAAAGGAAACAAAGTACAGAAATATGCGTCGCTTCGCTTGCTACACCACATTCCTTTGCTCGCGTAGGAAGTAATAACAAATGCGAACATAAATTGGATGAGTACACTTTCCGATTGGAGCATATTTCAGACTCTGTGAAAGTTTGTCAGAGGAAAGATGCGAATACCGTTTTGCAATACGGTTTCTGTATTATCGCTGATTTCTGATGCGCTGACTTCACCTTGCGAGCACAGAAACTTAGTACCAAGAACAGAACGCGTTCTGTTCTTGTACAGAATGGCGCAGGAATGGAATGCTGGAAGCGTAGTGTTAGTCGTTAATTAATTAAGCATTGTTTTCATTTTCTGTGTCTCTGTCTCATTGAACAAGGCATGTAGCACTCGCACAAAAATTTATCGAGACAGTCTGTGGATGGGGGGGGGGGGGGATATAGATTTTTCTATATAGAAGTTTGCAAATTGTCCATGGATCGACGTCCTGTACACTTATGGTCCCAATTGTTAACTCGACTGACGTAACAGGCAGACTTTCTGGGGGCAGCCGACCAGGAATTCTGTAGACATAAAATAGACAAAATGAAATGGGCATTCTAATGACTTTTGTCTATAGGCAGTACAGTACATGAGCTACAGTGTATATACTGTTCGCCTACATACTGTGCCGTACCGTGGCAACAGGAATTGCTTAGCGTAAGAAGCCGCTGATCGGAGCGGCGAAAGTGCGATACGCGGAGTGCCAACTAAGCACAAGCTCATACCAAGAGTACCAGGCCGTTCCCACTCCTCGCCTTCGAAAGTAGCTCGGTAAACCATTGCGACTTGGGGAGAAGTAGCTTTTGTTTTAGTATAATTGCCGACCTTCCCGACACTGTGAACATGCAATGGGTCCAGAATCATCGCTGTCTGCCTTTTGCTCTTCACAGTAGGGCCATGCATCGATATTTCGCAGATACGGTGACTTAAGCTAATCTCTTTACATATAAATTCTGCAGCAGCAGCAAGGCAAGGCAAGGCAAGGGTGCAGAAAGTAGTCGTATAGCAAGGAACTGAGCGGTTCCGGCATGATGAGTGCGAGGTAGCTAAAGTTCAGTGACTGTAGCTCGGGAGTGAATGGGCCACAATGTGGGTCACGTAGTCTACATAATTTAGTCCAAGTTTCGAAGCGCTGTATACGGTTCGCAGCAGTGAACGATACACGAAACTCACTTAGCAGGCGTTTCCACACATCTGACTTGCCCTAACCAAAGACGGCAGCACTTTTAAACCTGAGACACGCGTTATGAAAGCTGGTGCGCTGCGGGGAAAGGGAGGGAGAGGAAGGGGCGGCAGGGTCGATGGCCCCAGTTCACATGTTGACACCTCAATTGCGATTCTAGCCCGAGTTCTACCGTATTGGTTAAGTCAAATGAGGTGTGTGGAGACGCGCACTCGCAGGTTTTGCATGTCGATCGTTACAGAATTGACATCAGTGTTTCAGTTCTCATTTCGCTTCGCTGTATTGTTATTATAGCAGTGAAAGCTGGCTTTTTTTTTTCTAGAGTAGAAGAGTAGCAGGCGCTGCCTGCGTTGCAAACTTCTTGCCCTATAGCAAGTACACTTACAAGAATAAAGAAATTTGAAGGTATATAAACAGTATAGGCGAAGCAGGAAGGACACGAGGCAGGTGTTGGAAGTGGACTAAAACGCCAAAAACAAAACTCGTGGGTGGCGTGTGCGGTAAGGAGGACAGTTGTGGAAGCAAGGGGTACAGCCGACAGCTCTTTGAAGATGGTCGGGGGAACACCGTCCAAAATGTTCGTTCAGACTCGCCCCCCGCCCACGGCAAGCCTCAGGCACGACATACACGAGATTTTGCTTTCTCGCTTGCTGCACCGTGAAAAACCCATCACTAGTGAAAACATTGCGTGATGAATCGACCACTCCCTCTCTCCCTCCTTTCTTTCTTTTCTTTTTCTTTGTTTTTTTTTTAGGTTCTTAGGTTGCGGAAGGACTTGCCGCTATAGGCTTCGAACGAAAGCTCGTCGGCTACTGTATATCGGCTGCTCGAACAAAATCAAACAAAAGAAAAGAAAAGAAAAGAAGAATAAATGAACAAATAAAAGTTAAAAATGTGTTTCTGAGCACAATCACACAGCATGTAACAGATTTACTTGGTCGTTTTCTTTTTTTTTGCCTTCGAGCTTGTATTGAAATAAATGGAGGTGCAATAGGGATGGGGGGTCTATAGGGGGTTCTGCACAAGGGCGCTGAGGGGTCTATTGGCCTAGGTTTCCTTTCTCTCCTTCTTGCTTGCTTGTTTTCTTTTTCCTTTCGTTTTCTCGCATCTTCGCACCTTTGAACCTGATAGCCGTCATCCGGGAAGAGACGAGCTATAGAAGTCCCAGCGAAATGGCGGATTACCAGCGCCACCCGCGGCGCGGCACATAAACCGCGAACTTCAAAGGAAGGAAATGTTGTGACATCCATTTACATTATTTCTTTGCAGTGCCGTCGAGATACGTCCTTGAATTCTGACATTGTTCTCTTTCGTTCTCGTCTCTTTTTTTTGTTTTTGGAGAGCATGATAGAGCAACTGGAGCGCGCGTGTCTGTGTAGGTGAATGTAAGAGTGACAAAATCAACCTTAAGGATACCTCCGCCTTCCGTAAGTACTGACGTCCTTTATGTATGTGAATGGTTGTTTATTCACTAAACGTGGAAGGAGGAAGGAAGGAAAGTCCTGCTGGTCGCGTCGTAAAACCGTCCAGCTAAAGCGGCTGACACCTGAAAGACGGACGGTCAGAGGAAGTAGAAGGAGTACGGGAGCAAAGAGCAGGCAGAGATGACAAAACAGAGTATAGGTGATAATAAGCACTAAAAATATATATATTTGCGATTGTATGCAGTTTGCGACTAAGACAGCATTCCCTTTTAGTTCGCGCGTACACAGTTTCACGTGCAGGGCACTGTTTGCACGGCTCTGCTTCCCGTCACTATATGGGCGGTGCTATATGGGTACTGCTTGAACAGCAGCCGAGGTACGAGCCCAGGCTTGGGGCACCGCGTGGCAACCGGCGAGCCTTCTGTGTGCGTGCTTTTTTTTTTTCGATATTGTTCGATAAGTTCGATATTGCGGGTACTGAAGTAACATTTCTGCGACATTTTTATTCAACCGAGCGCAGGCAACGAATAGGTGCAAGATTACATATTTTTATTAGACATCAGATACTTCGCATTAGTTCTTTAAACGACAACTTCACGGCGTACATGTCAGGAAAGGTTAAAGCCGATTTTCGTCCGCGGCTTGCACCCGTACGTCGGGAAGCTCGCCTGACGCCTTGCTTAGGCATGCCGAACGTGTCACTCGCTGTTATCAGTATACCAGCCAAACATGCCAGCACGCCGCAATGCCTTTGCATTATACTTCATGGCCGCTGGATGAGCCAGCCGGTCGTATGAATGTAAGGCACCGTTGCACGCGAGTGAGGTAACCGGTAACATAGCCGTAGTGTTGGGACTCGTATGTAGGCCACGGGGTCTATCGGCAAATTACTTTATAGCACGCGACGAACGTGGATCGGCACCGCTGCGCGTGCCGTCACGTGACTGCAGGGTCGACACCGAGCCAGCAGACTTATCGCTCGGACTGAATGGCCATTACTATGATACGGCTACGGCCCCAAGGATTCTCTGGTCAGATCACTTATGCAACTGCACTCCTAGCTGGCGCAAACCCATCCTTGAACGCACCAGCACACGAGTAGGCTGTGGTATACGCTGGAGAACGCCTAGTCTGGCGATATTCTTCGCACGAGCACCGCCGTCTATTAAATGTACATAGATGACGTTAAGCCCATAGTACGCCGGATATCGCTGCGAATATTTCGAATTTTAAGTACAAATCGAATAGGTCTGTTTCGAATCTATAAGTACTCGATCGGTTTGAGAATTCGATATTGAAGTTAATCGAATATACGGATATAGCCAAGTATGCGGGGTTACTACAATTTATTGAGCCGTGCCTGCCACTAAAGAGGCCGATGTCTGTGGTGCGCAGGCCGCTTGGAGTGCACGTTGCAAACCGAAGACCTGGATCTGTGGCCAGTTTTCGCGTTTGTAAGCTGTATAATTAAGTGGACCTACAACTACGCGCAAATACACGCATTGCAGAAAATAAATAATATTTTTGTTTCACTTTTCCTACCCTTGTTTATCTTTTCTGTTATTTAGAAAAGCTAGAAAAAAAATGGGGCATTTGATTCTATACTTGAAGCGCGTATCTCCCTGAAAACTATAGTTCGGTTCGAGAACTTCGCTGTATACGGACAGCTGCTGCATAGTGGACGTGGCTAAAGGCGTGCACAAGTGCTCGAGATGACTTTTATCACAGGCAGGAAAACACAGTTAATTTCTTTCACAAACACATGATAACTATCATGTATCATCAGTGTTTATGGAAACTCAAATAAAGCTCCAGCTCAAAGTTTCAACTCTGTTACCCCAAACACCATTAAGGTTGCCACACTGACTCCCACAGAGGCAGCTATATTGTCACGTGGTAGTGATGGTGAAGAAGGCAGTAAAACTGTGACTGACGAAACTAGCGTTTTATTGGGCGGACCTGTGTCCTCAAAAGCAGGCTACGCTGAAAGAACAACGATAGCGGCGAACACAGTCGGCGATCGTCGAAAATCTGATCAGCGGGTCAAGCGCGTCGGCTTTTCTACATGAGCCATTGAACGTTCCAGAGTAATCGCTGGTGCCTACGTGTCATCCAGTAAGTTCTACACAAGGTTCGGCGACACAGACAGCGGATAGAACCACCGATAACATTCCAGAACCTTCCAATACATGCAGGTGCGTCCTGCGCTGAGCGATAACATTTGTTTGACGATGAAACGCGTTCATTCGATAAACAAGTACAGGTGTCAATATAGACAGAGCGTGTAATGATTAACTCACGGCATGGTAACTGGGTAGTGTACAGAGTGGTTCTGCTTGTGTTCCTGGTGGATGGGGATGAGAACCATGCTGAATCCGCGGTGGCCGCCCAGGGCATTGCGGCGAAGGCGATCTAGAGCAGCTTGCCCTGTTCGATGGGCTGAACCAGGGTGCCGAGTACGACCAACGATGCGGCCGCCAGGCACCATCGCCACCCGGGGATCGTGTCACGCTTCCCCCGTTGATGGCACACCGCAGAGCCCTGCATTGTATCATACACGCTTCAACCACGCCCGCTCATTTCAGGACACCATACCAAGAACTAGGAAAGCATTTCGAAAGCGCGAAACCGACTCGATCAGCAGCTACCGAGACTCGGAAAGCTCATACGACTTTTCTTGAAAGTTGAGAAAGAGACGCAGATGGAAGATCGCCAGAAGACGACATGAGGTCGTCAAGCGAACTGCTGCACTGCGAAAAAAGAAAAAAAAAGAAACTAGAGATGCCGCAAACGTAATTTGCTACCTAGCCGAAGCATGACCTTAGCTTACTGAGGAGATATTGGTGTGATATATAGTTGGTAGACCATGATTGTTGTAAAGGCAGCGCACTTGTTGATACGTAGACGAACACCAACCAAAAGCCGACTCAAACGCGAAGGCTTAGCTTTCATTATCGACCATGGCCGGTGGGTATTGCCGTGAATGTCCGCGGCGTTCCACTCGTACTAACGCTTAAGTTCGCGCATTATACACCCGCTGATCACGTGTAAAACTCTTAGCACTTGATCAGAATAGAGCTGAAGACGTTGCGAGGCGATACAGACCTCGTAATGTATGCAAGCATGTGTGCACTCACCGATTCGGTGTAGTCCACAAACTTCCAAAGTTTCGAATGTCAATTGTCATGGTTGTCGCAGTTCGCCCTTTTATACTGCCGCCCACGATGCTTTCCCGATTAGCAGAAGAAGTGAGCTCCCCGCTTCCTCTCCCCCCCTTCCTCTCATTTCTTTACTTAGCCGTTCAAAAACACAATGGTGGTTCAGAAAGAATTTAAAAGAAAAGAACAGAAGCAGCCGAGATCAGGAAAAAGAACCCGTGACCAATGAAGCCTGGCTATCCTCAGAGTGGTGAGTTGGCCATGGAACTCAGGCAGACATCTAGGCGTCAAGAAAGACATGGCGGTGACGGTAAGCCGGCGACATCGTCGGATGCTGGCACAGGGAGCGTTCGTGCGGCTCTGCTTTTTTTTTTTTGTCGACGTAGACGTAACAATGTTAAACGCAGTCTGAGACAGAGGCACTCAACGCAAAGCATGCAAGGCATGCGCGACGCTAGAGTACCCTAGCATTGTCAATATCATAATCAATTAAGGTATTATAAGCACACACACAGTAATGGATATTTAAATCTGCATTTACTATCAGAGAAACGGCAGTGGAGGGCTCAGGGTTAATTTTCGCCGCCTAAGAATAGCCTTACACAGAAGGCAGGAGGGCAGAATGCAAAGGCCACTAAATAAAGAACTTCTTGGAAATATCCGACCTTCCTTTCTAAGCAGTCAATGGACAAAAGAAATCTTCATAGGGGCAAGCACATTGAGGCTACATGTTCAGCGCACTCTGAAAATCGCTGCTCGGACGTGATCGCTTGCAATGGCGCGGACGAAATACGGCTAGCCATCACAGCTATATTTATTGCAGCGGCTACATTTTGGCGCTTATGCACTCTTTTAAATATTTACGTCAGCCTAGTTGCACTCCCGGGTTTTTAGATGTCGCAGTGCTTGTACTATACAACATCAGTGTTGTGCCTTGGAGTAGCGTATATATATGAAAAACCACAGCCTCCATTTCTCTAACCTAGACCGAAACCGTTCCGAAATGGACACTGAAATCACCCAGCATGGAATTCGTCTTGCAAGCTGCGAACTAACCCTCTTTCTCTCTGGCTTTCTTTCATTTTCTTATTGTTTTGTACGGTTATAAAGAAATGATTACATGAAGACTCGACTTTCCTCCAACAAACCGACAAAAAAAGGACGCGATGGTTGTCCCATGTGTTGAAGCACGTTCGAAAGAAGCGTTCGGAAATAATCGAAGGCATAAGAGCACAAGCGATCAACCTGAGGAAACAATGGCGATCGTTTTGAAGTCTCCGCACTTTCTTTTTTGTCTCTTGGCTAAAACACCTGTGTTTCGTTGTCACCGGCTGGGGCATTTTCCTTCGCAAACCTTACAACCTTCGATTTGCTTCCATGAATAGAATTTCCTTGCTTCGAAAATATTGCAGCAGCGAGCATTGTTTACGCTCGGAGCATCGGGCTTAAGGCCAGTCACCTGGTTGCGTAATCGCAAGTTTTTGTTCGTAAGAGTTGTTTTCCGTTATATATCCGGCTGCCTTCGCCAGTTACATACTATATGCCCAAATTCACGACTGGCCGGCACTTGTTCTTACGAAAAGTTCCAACGTGATAATGTTTTGTGTGTGTGTGTGTGAATACGAGCCCTAACGGTAAAAAAACAAGCTTGTCTTTATTTCTTATTTTTATTTGTGCCTGTCCTTATCAATCATATATTTTAAGCATACCGGTTTTCTTCTTCCTATTATTATTATTATTATTAATATTATTATTATTATTTATCGCAAGTTGGTGAACAAGGCCAGGAAATCAGCAAAGGCCAATGGCTAGTTGGACTGAGGAGGCCACGCGCCTTGGGCGATGAAAGAAGCACTCTTTCTCACTAGTTCAGTTTATTGAACATTTATTTCTTCTGTCTCTCTCTCTCTCTAGTTCGAACAATCATCTTGTAAAGTCGCATGGAGCATATATTGCAACCTTTTTTTAAGCTTTGGCTTGCTTTTCGGCGTCCAAAATTTTCTACGCGCGATTGCGAAAGTGAAATTTGGCCTAGTTTGATACGGATTTATCGTGGTGTGATGGGCTTCGAAGCGAACACGTTGTCAACAAGAAGGCCAGAACCCACTTTAGCTGATCATAGTGGGAGTTGCGGATGCATGCCAATGCTTAGCAATACAGATATCTTGTTCCATCACTGAAGATAGGGTACCCCAGAATTTATGGTAGATTACCACATATCTTCAATAACTTTGATGACTGCGTCAGTTTTTCGTTAATTGCTTTGTCTGCCAATGAGGTAGACTTTTTGGAAGCCACATGATTAAGTTTTATGATAACCGGATGAAGGAGGTGGTGCCGGCGTCTGCGATTGGTCCGCTTTCCCTTACTTAGCTTGCAGTGGCTGGCCGAAAATCGTGGCGGCGTGCGACGGTAGGTTAAGAATGCCGCTAAAGCGGATCCTCAACAAGGAAGAGTTAGCAGAGCGAGGTCGTAAACGTGCCGAAAATGCTCGAAAATGTTACGCGGCCACGCATAAAGTTTTATTATCCGCAAATAAACCGATGCTCTCCGGCAGGTGCAAGTAGCCAGTGCCTGAGCGATCGGCGGCAACCACCATCGTTTATTCCTTTCGGAATGAGGCAACTTGCGGCTGTTCAAAAAAAAAATCAGTTTTGTTCGGCATAATAATGGATCTTTAACGCGTACGCGTCCCATTGACGCGGTGAGTTTTCGCGGTTTTGTGACGTCGCGTGACAGGCAGATGAAGTGGGTGCAGCTCGAAAACTTTTGACCAATAGCCCAGGGCTAATGGCGAAAAGGCGTCGAATGAGAAATAACTCTTTCTTTTGTTGGGTCAAATCATGCATAGTCATTGTGTACACGTCATATCAGATGGGGAGCTATGACGCCGCGTCATAGGGGAGTGTGTCGTCGCGTGACAGACAGGTGAAGTGGGGGTGGTTCAAAAAAGTTTTAGACCCGTCGCGGAGGGCTGATTGCAGATTTGTAATAGAAAATTTTTGAATAGATTTACGTTATAGCGCCCCCAAAAGAGCAAAGCTGACGTTGTCTTCTGACGACACGGGAAGCTCTTGCAGCTCTTTCGAGCTAGACAGTGGTGATTTCAGCAAAGATTTCAGCGACGATATGAGCGCTCAAGGATCGCCGCTTGCTTTTGACCTGCCGCCGCCACGCGACGCAGCTGACGTGCCCAAGTCCAACGCACGATGCCGTGGCAAGACGGAGAGAAGCACCGGTTATCGCGATGATGTCGGCCGTTCTCTCGCACAAAGAGGAGTCAGCTTTGTCGCTTCTGAGCGAAGCAGTCGTGCGATCCCTGCGGGCACAAACACAGGCTGGCCAGTAAAATGGCACAGATTATCAGAGTGCAATAGAGAACGTACGTCCAAAATTGTATTAAGGTCAGTGGACATAAAAAAATCGCCGGGAGTTGGCCTTTAAACGTAAAGCGTTACGTTTGGTACTTCTCGGTTGCATGCACCCACACTCGCAAAGAAAGACCTGCACAGCGAGGCGAACAGTCTCTCGTTGCTGAGAGTAAACGGGGGAAGCCGCCAAAACGCTTCGCGTCCACCGGTTCCCGCAGTACGGGGACACGCGCATTTTTTTTTTAAATTTAGTTTTGTGGTGAATCCGGGCCCCGCTTATTAGATAAGACGCACAAGCGAGCAGCTTCGTCCGTCCGCGGGCTGTCCATCGGTTGTGCGCGCTCTCGTGACAACACCGCCGCGCGTCGGCCGTACACCAAAACCAGACGCGCGTCTCCCCGCTCGCCCTCCCACTCGCCCCCCTCTCCACCTCTGCCGCCGCCTCCTCTCGCAGAGCACGCAGAAAGTTCCGCGAGACCCGACGGAAAAAGACGAGCCACTTCCAGGACCACTTGTGCCGCGTGTCTCCGAACTGGATGCAGCAGTGAGTGAGACGACGCGATCGGGATCCTTTCGATACACAGCGCCGAGCATCCAATCGGTCCCGCTTTGTGACTAAGGTAAGTGCACGCATTACGCACTAACGATCTGCAGGTAACCGGTGGTCTATTCGGAATTCGCGCAACGGGCATTCGAGGGAAAGGGAATTGACAATCGAGGGCAGCAGAAAATTAGGTTCAGTGATGAGGTCAGGAAATTTGCCCGCATGGAATGAGTTCGATTCGTGTAGGATAGGTGCATTTGTAGATACCTTGTAGATAGTACATTAGGTCTGCTTGTAAATAAGTGCACTGCAGGAAAAAAAATACAGGGGACTCAATCAGTCTCGAGATGGTGACAGTGATCATAATTGTGCCTTGTGAGCGGAGAGGAGTCTTCGTGTCCCGATTCGAAACGTAATTCATTTATACGACCTTACCGTCTACTAAGTGTTAAACGCTTGCGACCGGATAAAGATGAAATATAGTTGCTCGCTGGATGCTGTCAAACGATACAGAAGTTATGCTTTCTTCCTCCTTTCTTTGTTTAGCTTTTACCTTCTAACGCTTAGCTTGAAAAAAAAGTTGCGTCAGAAGGAAATGTGAATACAAGAACACAAGAGAGTGGTCCGTCTCTTTTGCTCTCGAGTGAACATTGGCGCGTCTTTCCGTCCTTGTCATGTGCGGTTCAGTCACCGCGCCATTTTCTCTATTTCTACCAGTCGCGTGGGTTGGTTCCACGGGGGATGCCAATAGATGCCAAATGCGAGCCCCTCCTGGAATTTAAGAACACGAAGGCAGGCGCGGTGCGAGCGAGCTAGAGCACGAGAACACAGCCGTAAAATTTATCCGCCCGTCCCAAACCACCCAGTCAGGTATCTCTCTTCCCAACCACGGCAGGACGTACGCGGCACTTCTCCGGCTTGTCTCCGTCGTGGCGGCCAAAGTAATGGTCCGTATCTGGAGCTGATAAAAAAAAAACTTGACAGCAAAGCGTAGAAGAGCGGGTGAGTGCATTCACTGAGTTGGGGGAAAAATTGAAAAAGAAAAGCAGTGGTTGAGTGGCCGCACCCGCATATCTCCAGAAGGAGAGGTGAAAAAGTCTGGTGAAACTATACAGTAAACCTGCACTTTACCTATAGTTCTACATATATATATAAAAAAAGACGTGCAGTTCGGACGCTTACGAATGTCGCGGTGGCTCAGCTGCTGACCTTCTTTCACTCAGCGAGAAGTCAGACGTTCGACTCACAATCGCGACTAGGATAACAATGGAGACGCAATAAAAAAAAAGGAGAAAAAGAAAATTCGTGCGCTCATATTTTGATTCATGTGATAGGGCCTTCAGGAGTTAAGGTTAATCCAAAGCTCTCCCTCACGACATTTTTTATCGAAGCTTAATATATAAACGTTTCGTGAAAAATGTCCGTAGCGATTTCGCGATCAACGCGAGAAAAACGCGTTAGCAATAAGTAGGACCTTTTTGAGGTGCTGCATCCATGATTTTAACCGCGTTCAGCCCATTGAAAAGCGTTGTTCAGCACCTCACTCGACAAACGTCCTGCACTCTTCGAAGAGCGAAGTGCAACTGACGGTGGTTCGTCATTCATTCATTCATTCATTCATTCATTCATTCATTCATTCATTCATTCATTCATTCATTCATTCATTCATTTACCGCCGTCAGTATACCGTCAGACCACCGTCAGTTGCACTACATGTACAACTACCACGTGACCCACTTCCCACACTTCACACGCTTACACTTTTTTCTACTTGGACTTTTCTGATGCTAACGCATCAGTAAAGAGTCATATGTGCATTGTTAGATACGGGACCATTTCCTGCGCCTACTTCGAGTCCCCAGAACACATCGAATCGCGCCACTGCTAAGTAAGGAATGCAGGAGCACGGAGGCCTCATTCCAGAGGCGCGCACGTGCAAACAAGTTGAAGGCCCCTACTTCGTACGCCGCCGGTGGAGCTATTCAATGCTTGACTCTTCCAGAAAGCGAGGGGATAGCCCGGCACTGTTGCAAGTAAAGTAAGGCACCGTGAAAGTAAGCCACCCTGCCCGCCTTGGTCCGCCGTCGCCCCCACCTGCCTCTTGCGACGGCGCGTAAGCAAGGCAAGACCGCAAAGGGACGAAGCGGCGACTCTCTTCGCCGGGTATGACACCATTGCACGGGCGCCTGCCATTGGCCGAAAATGGCGTCATCTGAGCGGACTCTCCCATTGGCCAAACATGACGCGTCTTCCAGAGATCGAAGGGCTTAAAAAGAGAGACCGGGAGCAGCAGAAGAGGATTCCAGGATTCGTAGAGCATTCCCTGGTTGACCTCTCTCGAACTTCTTGCCGCGGGCCGCAGCGTCCGAGTTGCTGCCGGCCCGTAATGACTGTACGACTGTTACTTGACTCTCACCTCACTGTAAATAATGTAAAATAAACCCTTCCAAGTTTGTTTTCATCCCGAAGTCCGTCCTCAACCCCTACAGCATTTATCAACCTGTAGACAGTCGATCGACGGACGTGCCAGAGCAAAGCGCAATTATTTCTAAATATTAAATCAAGTTCGCGCGTTTCACGTGCCAAATTCCACGATCTGATTATGAGGTGCACATCGCATGCATAAATGCTCCACAATAACCATGACCACCTTTGATTCTTTAACATGCACCCTATGCATGGTGATACACACGAGGGCTTTCGTGCATTCCGCCTCTATTGGAATGCGGCCTCCGCGGTCGGCACCGAACCCGCAACCTCGCGAGCTCTGTAGCGCAACGCCACATATCCACTGGGCTACCGGTGCGTGCGCAATTCTTTCTGCCGGAGGGTACATTTATTTTATTTTTTTCGCTGTGCCGTGAGCGACGGAGAAAGTGCAAATGCCCTTGACATCTCTGCGGAACTGGTGTGTGACACGACGTCTCCTTTCGTTCGGCGGCACTGCAATCTTGCCGTGGCGACTGGCTGATGCTGGCGATAACGTGCAGAGGCAGCACTATACGTAATATCTACAACTACGAAAGAGGCAATCATGTTTTTTTTTTTGCACCGATCAATCAAAAGGCAGTTAGCTTTTTACTATGCCAATTGAATGAAGTTTCCCAGCCCAAGGGGCCGCACTTCTGAAAACGATTTCTTTTGCGTTGGTTCCAGTTCCTTTTTATCACTCGTCGCTCCAGTGGCCAATTCAGACGATAGCGACGACGTGCGAACCAATAAGAAGCGACGAAAAAGATGGGGTGGAGGGGGGGGGGGGGGAGGGCAACCATTAACGAAATCTAGCTAGTGAGTGAAAGTGCAGCGGGCGTCCACGTGAATTCTGTGTACGACGCGTATACAGAATCGAAGCGATGCAGGCGTATACAGGGGATACACACGCTTAAAAGGCCAACTGCAACAAAATTTTGAACCGCGGAAAAATCCCAGTCTTAGATGACGTAGACGCAGAGCAGCCTCCTCGCGAAATTTTAGCGTTGAAATACCGAAGCTCAAAAGAAACGTCCCTATATGTTACCTCTCGCCGGAAGTGTCGCATCACCCAGACCGTTGAGAACCAGTGCTGCCCCTGGTGCCCGCGGCTGGTCGCAGCTATAGGTTGCCCCAATGCGCTCAGAGAAACCGCCTCCGGGAAGCCGCGGGGCAGTGGTTAGAGCAGTGGTCACAGAAGAGGGAAAATAAGAACACACTAGAAAACTATAAAATATGAAAGGAAGAGACAAATAAATTTTCTTCTTTTGGCAGCTCGAGGGACAGTGCACTTCTTTTTGAGGCTATATAGGGCAGGCGGCCAAAAAACGCGAAGTTATTATAAAGGGGGTTTACCGCAAAAAGATTATCAATGTGTGTGCATACAACAATACTACGGAGGCAACTAATTGCACATATCTTGTTGGAAATACTGCTCACTATACTAGAATAAAACAACGCTTTCTAAGTGACATGCTTCTTCCGTCTTGTCTGGCCCGCTTACGGGCTAATGACTTTCGCGTAATTTGTTGGGTGCAGGCATTTATTACACGACGCACAGAGGAACGAGAAGGGAAGCAGGATTTGCCGAAAAAAACGACATTAGAAGGAAAGAGACAGCGCGATCGCCACGTATACCATGGCTGCCACGTTCGTATAGTTCATTCTTCTGAGGCGCGTGTCGCATTCTATTGTCTATAAAGAGAAGCTTTGTTTTAGTTTTCATCGACTGGAGAGCGTATGTCGGATCCGTCGTTTCTTGTTTGAAGTAAAGGAGACAGTCACTCGAATAAGCTGCAGCTTCCCGGTCAAACAACCACCGTATATCGTTGGCAAAAGGATGTAGGCTTAACTTCATACTCGGCCCACATGCAGAGCCTTCCGCAGAATGAACCTATATAATAGCTTGAAATATTTTCTGCAGCAAAACCTTTCAGTGAGACCCAGAAAAAAAAAATATGTGCACTGCATTTTCGTGTATAACTGCAAACTTTCCTCTCTTTTCTTCTGTTGGTAAGATTAAAATCAAATTAATGTGTAGGTCGCAACTCATAACGCAGGTCCTGCACAGGTCATCACTTCTGAAACGGGGGCCGAATTCTCAGCACTTTTCACGCGTAAATGGTGGGGTTCATTGGCCGGCCGCCTTTGCTATTATGGTCAAAGTCACGATTGACTGGCACTTACTCTCACGAATAGCCATATAGATTTTTTTTTTTGTCAATAGGTGCCCAGAATCTTAAGAAGCTGTAAGTGCAGCAGGAGCGTGCAATACATGGGCTTTTCGTTGCTCAAGTCCCTTGTAGATTAGTCATTACATTTAAAAACAAAACTTTAACTAGTCTATAGCCCCAACTGTTTACAAATATTGTGAGTACTGGTTATTTTTTGCTTTCTCTGACGTTTATTTGTGCATAATTTACGTTATTTTCCTACGCTTTTCAGCAGTGGAAATGTCGTGAAATGTCACCACTTCGGTCCAAGAAATTAACAAGAAAATAAGCGCATCCAAAGCTATGATAAAAGCAATGCTTCGATAGTGAATATTTTGTCAATATCCGGCCGGTGCATGAGTGATAAAATTTATTTACGTGGGAACCACGCAAGTTCGCCATTGAGTTGCCCAGAAAATTCAGCACAACTGTCGGTTGAAGCCCGGCACGGACCGCTGTTACGAGTCATTTCTTCCGAGTTATCGAAGTGTGAACAATGAAAACACTTGGCCTTGATATACGGATAGATCAGGCCATAAAGAAAAAATGCTTTGGTTGGGGATTTCATTTAGTTTCACGTCGCCTATTGTATTCCTGGGCGAAAATTGTTACATTCCTGATCTGCTTCAAGATTCCGCACACTCAGAAAGCGAAATCATAGGCTAGCTCGGCAAGAACATGCCGATGCCTTCCAAGCCATCCTCGATATAAGGATCAGGAACACGCGCATGCGCGCACACATGCCGGCAATATTTGCGCGTCACCGCCTTCAAAGTGCAGTTCACGGGGCAAGCTCCCAACTGAGCCCTTCCTCTCCGTAAAACTCCAGGTGACGTCACTGACACTAATCATGGTCCTCAATGTGAATTGAAGCGGCTGCCGCAGTGATTGATTGCAGTGCGCTCTCGCCGCGAGCAGGAGCTGGACATTCCAGCGATTCGCTGTCGCAGGCCGGGAGTCCCAAGTCGCAGTGACGTCATCAAAACCGCACCTTCGTTTCCGTTCCGCTCTCGAATTCTTCGAGCGTTCAGCCCCGAACGCACAGGACCTGCTCGAGGCGCGATTACCGAGTGCATAATCACGGCGCCCTACACCTCGAGGCAATGACCGGGCGTGCGTACGGGCAAGCGAGGTCAAGAACAAACGCCTATGCATCGCTCGGTGAGAAGGGCAAGCGGTGCAGTCCGCTCCCAGTTCACGGCAGAGGAGGCTTCCGTCTCCGACTGCGAGAATAATAGGGTTTAGGGCAGAGATGCGTGTTTATTTCTAGTCTTTCTTTTCTCCTTTCTTATGATGACTGCTTATGCGGAGCGAACCTTGTAATCCTCAGAGTCGTTCACCTTGAGATATTCGACCGAGAGATTACAGAAAGCCCCAGAAAATGCATTGATAAAAAGGACACCGCATAGCTTTCCCGTAGCGTTTGAACGGCACTGCCTTAGGACTGCTGGTTGTGCTATCGATGAGGTTATGTCCGCCATGAGATGACATCGTGCTATGAGAGAGCAATGTTGAGTTGGCTCGTTGAGCCAACTCAGCGCTGCTCTCTGACTCGTCGTCGTCGTAATGTTGCTTTATATAGCAACAACACGGGGCATATCAAGAGCTGCCTGCTATTAATATAGAGTGCCCCCCCCCCCCCCCTCCCCAATCGAAGTGGACCCCGACATGACTACTCCATTGATATTGTTTTCGGATTACAAACACAAAAAGAAGAGCGAGTTTTGGACAGTTTCGCAGCATTATTTAAACTTCTTTTTTTTGGGGGGGGGGGGGGGGGGGGCACAAATATCCGAAAATTTCGATTAACGAATCGAGGAATGCTCTCTTACATTCGGTCATCAAATCGAATCCTGAATATTCATAAATGCATGTTTTTTAGAATAGCTTAAATTATCTTTTCTGCGCAATCAAAGATAAAAATTGGAGCGAAACTACGATAAACTACATCCCTGTGGCTACATAGTAGAAATAAAACGCAAGAAGTCACGCACCGTAGAACACGCTCCACATGGCTCAGGGCTCAAGACCTCTCCTTCTGAACCGAGATCATTCTCACTCTCTGAATATTTCCTGGTACGCGAACCAAATAACTGGCTATTCGAATTCCGAATGTCCCATTTCGAATTTTAATAAACAACGCTTCATAACGTGTTATGGTACAACATGAACTCACTTACATTACCAATACTATATATAGGTAAAGCGTGTTATATTAATGGTGAGAACGACTGTTTAATATGCGAGTACTATTTGAAAATTATTCGACATTCGGCTCGTTTCTGGCATTATTCGATTCCTATTCAATTCGGTCTCAAACAGTGCTATTCGCACTACCCTATAAATTTCTAAGTATACACTGTGGATTTCACGCAACGAACCGGCGTCGTCAGCCGTTTATTTACGACGCGCCTAGTACTTCCTCAGCCATTCACAGGAAATACTTTTACAGCGAAGCTGTGTATAGCTACCCTCCAGTGATGGTGTCGGTATAGTCTGTTTTCGTCTTCAGTTTTTTGCGAATGCTCCGTAGCTTTCGATTTAATGTAGGTATCTTGGAAAGAAGAGCAGCAGAAGAAGAAGAGAACACGCAATGCTTTGTCCGCATCGGCTCCCGTTTTTTGGGAAGTTTCTGACCGGATTTTTTGCTTGTGGGTGCCTAATTTCATCGTCGACGGATTCGTGAAGTTGTGAGCTCCAACTGGATACCAGACTGTTGCCAGTGAGTGGACTTTTTCAAATTTTACGGCTCGTTTCACTTCGACCGCGTCGCCGGTGGACCATAAGTGTTCGTGGCAGGAAACCGCTCTCGGCCTTTTGGCCGCTCAGCGAGACCTCTTATGGAATATACAGTGCAAGGGGAGGAGCTACCACCCGACGATTTCCTCGAGGATTCCGGCTGGCAATTAGCTGGCCGAAGACACCATTTGACGAAATCGTCCATAGACAGGCCCGGCAATGGAGCCAGGCCTAACGCGGTGCCCGGGCACAACAATCATGGCAGGACTGGAGCTGGTGTCAAGAGCCGCATTATTCGTCGTGGAAGAATGCCGCCGCTTCCCAGGGAGGACATCAAAATTGTGATCAGAGTGAGGGGTGGCCTGAATATATCCAAGATAGGCCCGACTGTGGTGGCTGATGCTATCAACACCGCTGCTTGCATCGAAGGTTCGAAGCGTGAAGCCGACACGATCTGTCCTAACTATCAACAGAATATAGTCGTGGTCAGTACTCCCGAAGAGGAGAACGCAACCAAATATGTGAGAATCAAGAATATTTTGGTGGCGGGTCGCCTGCACGAGGTAGCGGCATACCGCACCACACCACATGCTACGTGCAAAGGTGTAATACGAGACGTTGCCCGTTGTGACGGGCCAGAGGTGTTGCAGCGCAAGATTGTTAATGCAAGAAACCCCCTGGCGCTGGCAGCCAAGAGGATTAAGGACACCGGCACCGTCATAGTTGCCTTTGACGGATACCGGGTACCTAACTACGTCAGGTATGACAATGCATTGGTCAGATGTACTTTATATCGTAAGCAGATCGACATCTGCTACGTTTGCGGACGGCTTGGCCATCGTGCCGACGTCTGTCCGACACCCAGCGAAGCCGTATGCAGAGGATGTGGAGCCTCGAATCCAGACGAGCAGCATCAGTGCACGCCTAAATGCAAGTTGTGCGGTGAGGGCCATCTCACGGCAGGAAAGGAATGCAGACAACGCTTTAAGATCCCATACGTCGTTCGACGTCGCCGAAAAGAACGAGCCAGAGCCGAAAGGAGCCGGATGAGAAGCCCTACCCCGGATTACCGCGGTCCTGAGCTCCAGTTCCCGGAGCTCGACCAGCATCGGTCCCAGCATACAGCCCCCGAGGGAGGTCGCCGTCACTCGAGATCGCGGTCTAGGGATCGTGACCGTTCCTGGAGTTTATCCCGGAGCCATTCCCGTGGTCGCTCCAGGGGACGATCTGCTTCCATGGTTCGCTTCGAGTCCAGAAACCGGTCCAGGTCGAGATCCAGAGCCCGGGGACATGCTCATCAGCATCAGGTGGTCCACAAGGAGGGCCGTCCCACTTGGGCAGATCGGGTCCGTGGAGGACCATCAGAGGTGATGTCGAGGTCGCTGCCAGAGCATGATGATAGTTTGGAAAAAATCACGAGATTAGAGCGCGAGAACGCGGCCATGAGAGAGAACATTAATAGGCTAATGGCTGAGATAGCAGAGATTAAGGGCGCTAGGAACTCGCAACCCACCGCTACCATCAACGCGGAAATTCTGGAGGTCCCGATGGCCGAGGGTAGCGACGGGTCACGACCACCGAAGAAGAGGGCAATAGCTTGTGATCAGGAGAACGTGTCACGTAAAGCTAAATCAGAAGTGCGCGAGATGCTAACCGCTCTCAGCGAAAGTCTGAAACAGTTAGGTGATAGGATCACTGAGATGCAAAGCAAGATGACGACCTTAGAAGCAAACACCAACCAACGGTTGGCCAAAATGGAATCCTTTCTCGAGTTTGTGGTGGGCCCGGTAACGCCACCGAACCCGCCGATACGTCTTTCTGAACCAACAGCTAGCAACGTAGCCCCGATTCTAGCCCCACCTAGAGTCGGCGTTCAGCTCGTAAGAGATGGCTCCGCCCCTTGAGACATTCCGAATTTGGCAATGGAACTGTAGGGGCTTCTCTAGGAAGAAGGCTCCCCTACAGCAATATCTACGCAATTGTGAAAAGATGCCCCAGGTTATCTTATTACAGGAAACCCTCTCGCCTGGCATCTCGATGGCTGGGTTTTGCTCGGTCGCCGTGCAGTCGGGAGGGAGGGGGTTATGTACTCTTGTTAGTAAGAAACTCACTCATGTGACACATGATCTCAAATTGGCTGGTAGTAATATTGAGTATATTATGGTAGAGGTCATACCTGGTCGGGTCAACCGAGGCAGCATATATGTTCTTAACATATATAGTAGTCCCAACGAAAAAAGGCAAAGATTTAAGACTCTGCTCCGCAAGGCCATAGACATGGCAGGCTCAAGCCCTCTTATTGTCGCAGGGGACTTTAATGCCCCGTTTCATGCCTGGGGTTATAAATATGATACCAATAAGGGTAAGCATCTCTGGCAGAATGCCATGGATCTGGACCTGACGCTGATCACTGACCCTAACTTTCCTACCCGAATCGGGACATCCACGTGTAGAGACTCTACCCCCGATCTCATCTTCGTTAAGAACGTGACTGAGGCCAAATGGAATAACTTGGCTGAGAACCTTGGTAGTGACCACTATATTTGTGAGGCCCAGCTTCCTATCGTGGGTAAAAAACAGCGCGAATTCTCGTACACGGACTGGGATAAATTCCGCAAGCTTCGGGAGGAGAGGTCTCCCTCAGATTCCCGACCTACTATAGAGCAATGGATGGTTCAGGTTCAAGATGACGTTCGGCGTGCAACCTCTAAGGTCTGCACCGACCTTCCTGTTGAGAAAATGGACAGCAGGCTAGCCCATCTGTTAGAAGCCAAACAGTCCATTCTCAACAGATGGAAGTGTCACCGACTTAATCGTAGGCTACGCAAAAAGATATCTGAGTTAAACAAACACATTGAGGAGCATTGTGCAACCCTCTCTAAACAGCAGTGGGACGAGGTTTGCAATTCGATAGACGGCCAAATGCGCAATGGTAAAACTTGGAACTTGCTTAAGCATCTGCTTAACGAGACCAATACTAAGTCCAATCAGAGGCATGTCATTGCTAGAACCATACATGAGGCTGCACGAATGACCTCTGAGGACGAACTAATCCGCACGCTTGCCAACAAATATCTCCCAGTCGGCTCAGGGCGGTCTCCTGTACATCTCGATTACCAGGGCCAGGCCAATTCCTACCTGGATGCAGAGTTTGGCGTTGAGGAGATTCGAAGTGTTCTACATGGACTCAATGGTAGATCCGCACCAGGGCCGGATGGCATCTCCAACAAGGCGTTGCGAAATCTGGATGAAAAATCAATCGCATACCTCACAGAGGACATTAATGAAATTTGGAGGAGTGGAACCGTCCCGTTACCTTGGAAGACTGCCCTCGCAGTACTCATACCCAAACCTGGAAAAACACCTAGCGTTGACAACTTGAGGCCCATCTCGCTTACATCCTGTGTGGGTAAGGTAGCGGAGCACGCGGTCCTGAATCGACTCTCCCGGTTCCTGGAGAATAACGACGTTTACCCCCATAGTATGATAGGATTCAGACCAGGCCTATCCACACAAGATACCATGAAACTGATTAAGAATCAAATCATAGACAACGACTCTAGCGACACTCGAGCCATTTTGGGACTTGATCTTGAAAAGGCCTTCGACAGCGTTCTACATTCGCATATCCTAGCCTCGATATCTCGGCTCAATCTGGGTGAGAGATTTTATAACTATGTTAGATCGTTCCTCTCGGATAGGAAGGCTACCATCCGGGTGGCCGATCTCGAATCCCAATTACTGGAACTTGGCGAGAGGGGCACCCCACAGGGGTCCGTCATTTCCCCCTGTTTATTCAATATAGCCATGGTTGACCTAAGCAGAAAGCTTCTCGAGATTGAAGGCATCAAACACACTATGTATGCTGACGATATAACTATATGGTGCACAGGAGGCAATGACGGTCAGGTTGAGGGCGCCTTACAGGAGGCAATAGACACTATTGAAACCTATCTAGAACCCACCGGTCTCAGATGCTCCCCCTTGAAGTCGGAACTTTTGTTGTATAGTCCCAAGAAACGCGGTCCAAGGCCCAAGGGATGGACATCGTTAGAAGACAAAGATATTAACTTATGTACAAACACCGGTTGTCGTATACCCAAAGTCGATTCAATCAAGGTCTTGGGCATGATCGTTGAGTCAGGGGGTACAAATGGCAAGACTATACGCAAGCTAATTACTAAAACTGAAAGTGCTGTTCGTTTAGTCAGGAGAGTATCAAATCGGCATCATGGACTCAAGGAGGATAACCTCATTCGACTAATGCATGCCTTCGTTCTGTGCCACTTTAGATACGTGGCAGCCATGCATCGATGGAAACGGGCAGAGAGGGATAAACTGAATGCACAGCTTAGGAAGATTACCAAACGGGTTCTCGGGTTACCCGTATACACTTGTACAGAGCGATTAATGCAGCTTGGCATTCATAACACTCTTGAAGAGATCGCAGAGGCCCAGGAGCGCGCACAGCTATCTCGCCTCACAACAACGAAGGCAGGGAGATCTATCTTGCAGGAACTCGGATATCACCCCGATAGAGTAGCAGAAGAGTTCTCTGACGTTCCTCCGTCGATTCGTGAGAACATTACGGTCGCGCCAATACCTAGGAACATGCACCCCGATCATAATCGCGGTAGAAGGAGGGCAAGGGCGGCCAACCTCCTTAGGCAAATACACAATGTAAGGGACGTCAGGCGTTCACCATCGTCACTGTTGATGGTCGCCAAGGAATCACCAATGCTGCCTCGGTTCGGACGAGGGACTCCGAAATAGCTGAACAAATGGCTATTGCACTAGCCCTGCTAGATAGCTCACGGGATGCCATCTATAGTGATTCAAGATCTGCAGTCAGAGCATTTGAAAAAGGCACCATTTCCAAACAGGCCCTCAGACTTCTTGGGGGCAAGGCAATCACGCACCACTTCATTTATTGGTTTCCGGCACATCAGGGTCAGATAAAGGGTGCTCCTCCCAACCTCAATGAGTCGGCTCACGGGTCTGCGCGTGAACTTGCCCACCGCGCTACCCTCGACCAATCGGAAGCCGACTCACTAGAGAACAGGGACACGCCCTCCACCTACAACGAGATAACTAAACACTACTATCTCAGCCGTAGAACCTACTTTGTTCCTCATCCGCGCCTCAATAGAGCTCAAGCATTAACGCTCCGTCTACTACAAACGAATACCTATCCGAATCCATCGCTCTTAAATAAAATCTATCCGCATACTTACACCAACGCTACCTGCCACGATTGTGGAGATATAGCCACGTTAGACCATATGCTCTGGCGGTGTGCTCGGTCACGCTCTATCATCGCTAACAGCTCGGCCAGATGGGAGGCGGTTCTCCGCAGCCCTCTTCTGGCTGACCAACTCTGGGCTGTCCAGCAGGCCCACGATGCGGCCGAGAGGCTCGGCCTTCCGGTTCCCACGTGGGAGCGGCCCGCTTCGTGAAGACTCACGATCTGCAGGACTTTAATTAATAAAGTTTTACCATACCATACCATCTTGGAAAGAAAATAATGAAAGTGGGCGCTAAGAAGACTCTATCATTATGCCGAGTTTCATTTACTTGTCATAATTAGTTAGTTCACAGTGAAGTTGTAAACATTACCGAATTCTCGTCTGCTCTCAATACATGATCGTCTACGGGGGGAGTACGGTTACAGAAAACGGCTGTAACTCTTGTTTTACTAAAACTATCCCGAAACAAACTATATGAAAATTAGCCGCTAAGACGACTCTAACGTTAAGCCGAGCTTCGTCTACTTTTCATAATTACGTAGTCCACAGTAAAGTTGTAGATATCGCAGAATTCCCGTCTGCTGCCAATACATGAGCTTCTACGGGAGGGAAACGGACCGCCCCATGTTTGCCCACCAGAATAAAACTCTAGTCCTTGCAAGTTTCATTCAACTAGGACATATGCTCAATCGCAAATTACAGGCAAACGTGTTTTGTTTCGTGCCCTGCTTTGACTACGCCCCGGTCAACGCATATCCTCGCTCGCGTCGGGGCTCCGTTTAACGGCCACCTGCGTCCTAAACACACTGTTACCACCAGTGGGCGTCGTGTGTTGTGGTTACGTCATAGTTTCCTAGGCGACCTTATCGACAGTTTCCGCGGAGCTCTGATATGGGCCGGACGCATGTTAGAGCGTGATACGTATTTACGTGCACAGATACCTGCGATTGAGGTAAAACACACCACAGCTTCGCTGCTCGTCCTTCTTCACAGAGTGGAAGGGCTGGTGACTTTTGTGTATACGGCCCCTCACAATTACGTGCCGTGCTCAGCGATTCAAGCGCCACGATCGGGCCGTGTGGAGGTCGGTACTTTTTACTCCACCGGTCAGCGCTGTGGCGACCGTGTGCAGTCGCGTTGCGTGAAAGGGCTCTCGCTTTATAATCGCATACCGCATGAGTGAGCTTATTTTTAATTCGTGCTCGCAGCGTCCCCCACGGGGGCGCAAATTGTCCCGGCAACCACGCACAGCGAGTATCGCGTTTGAATCACTGAGCACTGCACTTTATCTCACGTTTCTTCTTCTTCTTCTTCTACTTCTTCTTCTTCTTCTTCGTGTGTGTGCGTGTGTGTGTGTTTGTGTGGGAGAGGGCATCGCCACGACGCCACGTCACCTTCGCTCTCGGAAGCCTGTGTTGTACGGCGTTCTTTCGCAAGCTCTCGCCTGCGCTATAAGCTGCGCCATTTTAAATCCCATGGCAGTCGGGCAAGGTCGTCTGACGTGGCGGATCGAAGTGCTCCGACCTTGCGCCATCTAGGGGGCGTTGGCCAGGCGTCTCAACGCGCTCGCTTGCCCGCGAGCAGCTCAGCGGCTTTCAATTGGACATTAATGCTTTCGCATTCCCAACTGATAAGTGCTTAAGTGTCCTCGGATATTTTTTCTTTTGTTGAAGTTGCATGCATTGCCCCCAGGATAACTTCTAACATCGCAGACACTGAGGGAGAGCGAAATTTCGCAAGTGCTCTTATCCACACATCTCGTTTGACACGCGCCACAAGAATATGGCGGATTTCGCAGTTTATGTATATGGAACAAAGCGTGCGCAGGAAAGCAAGCGTCCCGCCAACGGGGCCACCCGCACTCCTTCTTATTGCTTGCACGCGCCCCTCACGTGCATACAGTGACGCCAGCGTGAGGGCGCCGGGCAAAACTTAACTATGTGGGAAAGCCTGCTTGCAGAATTTCGCACTCTTCAGAATTTTGTTCAGTGTTGTTTACCCTGTCGGAATTGACATAGTAAAAAAAAAATGAAATAAGAGATGAAAAAATTGGGCCCCATCTAGCCCAGGGCTATGGATCCACTCTGTGCGTGCAAACTTTATGTTACAAAGTAGAAAAATAAAAGTCAATCAAATAATCAATATGTGGAATGCTCCAGGAAGCGTACATAACAATTTTGGGAATATGATCGAAAAGCCAGAGAAACGCATAGAAACACTACCAAGCCTACGGTCGAATTCTTACTAATTTGCGCTTGCGCAAGCTAACCTACGTGTTCGTAGTTTAGCAAAAGTTTTTGATGAGAACGAGAAACTCGCTTTTCTTAGCATCAACGGATCTTATTCGGGTTAGGTTTGTGCATTTAAAAGAAAACGAAAAAATAATATCTATATGACAGTCAGAGAGAACAGGGCCTTTTAATTATGCTCTGAAATTTCGAACAAAAGTTTACGAATATTGGAAATTTGCAGAACACTGAAGGGCAAGCTTAACAGCTATACGCAACTACGCATGCAATAAAAATAGATACCACAATTATGCAAAATGCATACATATGTTATAAACGTCGCGCTGAAGTGTGCCACTATAATTTGTGAACAATGCCTGTGTGAAAATCGCGTGAGCAGCGTAATGATTCCACATAAGCTGCAAACTAACGTGCAGCATAATTGCCGACCTTAAGCACTGTATAGGACGCATGTACAGTTTACATGAATTTAGATACCCGCGTTTAGTGCGGAGTTGTAAACATCGTGGTTTATATTTTCTTTTCTTTTTAAAATTTGCTGAAAGTGAATCACCCTTATAAAAGATTTGCAGCCCTTGAACGAGAACCCTGCATCTAGCAGTCGGTATAATTTAAATTTCTCTCTTGAGCGCCATCACATATTGCTTCACCAATTGCCTTATGAGAGAATTTCAGCGTTTCAAATGTCCCTTTCTTAATTAATAGGAAAATTAAGGTTGCCTCTGAGGTATATAAAACTTACTCTCCAGATCGTAATCGTGCTAGGAGATGTTACCGCAGACCACTAGACAGTATGATTACTTTATACGTAATGATGAAATCAGGAAATCTGCAGGCGTAAGTGTAAGTTGGAATCAGCTATAGCGCAAGACATGGGTAATTGGAGATCGCAGGGAGAGACTTTCGTTTTGCAGTGGATGATGATGATGATTATGGTGGTGGTGATGATGATGATGATGATGACGACGACGACAACGACGCAATATACGCTCAGCAAACATAACGTCCTTTCACGTTTACGAGATGGGCACGAACAAGCGCATCTCTGTAATAACTAATCGACTGCCCTGGTGTTCGAAACAACCGGAGAGCATTTGCTTTTTCTTTTTTTCGAATTCTCCAAATATGTATATGCTATATGTATACGCTGGAAGTTGGCACTTCACAATAGAAATAAATGCAAAGGCTGCAAGCTCGGCTTTCGAGCAATGGCGCAAGGCGCGTCGTACCTCAATTCGCGCCGAACAGCTGTCCGCATGAAAATTCTTGGAACAGCTTGCAATCAACAAAAGGCGAGACACCCCTGCACTTCTCAGCGCAATCAGTTTTGCAATTGCTGGCTTTGTCGCGCACGAACCACGTGGAACCCCACTGTGACGGGCATATAGTTCTTATTTTTTTTTTTGTTAGCTGTACCAAATTTTTAAAAATAGATAAAAAGAAATTGCCTGTGGCAGATAGCGCGATTTTAACCCTTGTCCTAAATTACTCGACGAGGCGGCCATACTTGTACGAGAAATCAAAATGCCTAAGTGAATAATTAACGTAGTTACACTAATTATCGTCTTAATGAACTATTTTATGGCACAAATTTTGATCTATACGAATTGTAGCTAGTGAGTTGGAACGAATTATCAGGGTTGCACCATGTTCAAGATATTAATGTTGAAAGTGTCCGACCAAATGCGTGGGTGTTCAAGTTCCTTTTGGGCTTTAATTATGCATAAAACAGCCTTTTCTATTAAAGAAAAGCAACTTCAACGCTCGTGTACGTTTGTACGAATACGTTTATACGAATACGTTTTGTCGGGCACTTCGAAAATTATTACGAAACTGGTGCAGTCATGAGAATTCTTTCCAAGTGGATGCGCCTTGCAAACTCACCGCCTATAATTCGTAGATTGAAATGTGTGCCGTAAGTTAATTAAAAAAGTGAATTGTCGTAGTTATGTTAATTATTCGTTTAGGTATTTTGATTTCTCGTGTAAGTAATGACCGCCTTATCAATTAATTTTATAGAAGGTTAGAATTGTGCTTTCTGCCACAGGCAATTTTTAATTAAAGTTTGGTGCAGCTAAAAAAAAAGAAAGAAAAAACACCCTATACTGCAAGTGTAAAATCCACCATGTCCTTTCATTGTATGCGAATGCATCCTTATATTACGTGGAACCCAAACTGAAGCTGAAATGGTGTTTTTCTCAAGATGACGCACTGAGACAAGTTACGGAAAGTTGCTTTTCTTTTTCTTTCATTTTTTTCCGGATGATGTTGAGCAACTAGTTTCTTTGCACTAGAACTAAAAATACCTCAAGCTCTGCAAATAATCCCTTAGACTTTGTGATGTTCTTGATTATAGTTGTCGCTGCCGGGAACGTCGTGCTTCGGTGCGAAACATCTGTAGCAGGTCATTTGTGTTTCAGTTATATCTTTTTTTTAAAAAAAAAGAAGAAAAACGTAAGGAGAACTTGACGCTGTATAGACTTCAGCAGAGTTCGAGAAAAATGATTAGGAGAGTGTTTGTGTTCAGCCATATGACTTCGTATTCTGATACTGGTAATAATATTTTGACCAATATCTAAAACATTTCCCGCTGCGTTGTCCCTTCATTCATTAACCTGTGCTCTAAGGCAACCGGTAGCTTACTTACTTACGCTTAACGAGCGTCTATTAATTTAACGACGAAACCTACATGATGGTAGATCCGTAAGCAAATCACGCAACTTCGTCATGGTGTGGACGTTCGCACGTGTCCGCGACTTAAAGGCAACAACGATTGTAATTTGATAGTAAATGAGCATTAAATTCACTATTCGCCCACCGCGGTAGTTCAGTGTAGTCAAATAGTTCGTTGCAGTAGGTCAGTTGGTTCTGTGACGTGATGAAACGCTGCACTGCAAAGCAATAGTGATTCAGTGGCCATGACTGCTTCTGCTTCTAAACGTTAAACCCCATAAGCTTACTATACTCAAAGGACAATTCAAAAATATTTCTGATACGATTCGGTTCCGGGACTGTTGGAATCGGTTTCAAAATTCGGTGTTGCAAAAGATGAAGCGGAATTTGGAGCGAGTTTCGGATGTAAACATTCCTAAGCGATTATGCGACCGAGAAACAAAGTGCGTAAGTGTAAAAAAAAAAGAGAAAATAAAGAAAGTGAGGCCTCGATAAAAGTCGGGCCTTATTAAATATACGAGTCCGAGTAACGTAAAAATTCAAAGTGTTTTTGCGCGCTTATTTCTTTTTGCTTTGCCTTGCAAAAACAGAGAGAGAGAGAGAAAAATACAACAACAATGGAATATCATTAGTTCTGGTGCTGCTTCGCCGTTCAACACATTTCTAGGATATTGTTGAAACTTTGCAAAAATGTCGCATCTGTCAGTGCAGCTGCGATTTTCAAGGCGGCGTGCGCTGCCACGGCACATAGTACATATTCTCTTCGACAGTGCCCTTTGTAATCTCTATACACACGTATAATAAATTGCAAAGGCATTCTTCTTTGCTCGAGTGTGCGTGAGTAACTTCAAAAAGCTTAAGACAATGTTGACCTTTGGAGGCAAAGGCGAAACAAAATGTAGCACCAGGCGCAGCTGGGGCAATTTCCAAAGCTATTATTTCCGCACAAAAAGCAAAGACTAGTGGAAAATACAAAATGCGTCCATGCCAGTGCCTGGACGATCAGGCAGCTTGTCCATAAGATGTCTTTATTCGGAATATGAAGCAGAAAGCTTTATTTTTCATATGGTATCGCAGGAGCTACAAGCACATTTTGAGTAAATCAGGTTACTACTGCGGAAAGTTATAACTACACTGTAACAAAGCGTCAGATAAAGGAGAGAGCGCATATTCGACAAAAATGCAACTAAACACTACAATCATGATTTTCATTACATGTCTAGTACATATTAATTCGAGAATGGCCGCCTCACAGCCTAGCAGAAAATGCTAATGCGTGTTCTTCACTTCTTTCGCGTGGCCTGGATGGTGCTGGCAGAACGCATTGCGCCAGTCAGTTGCATAACATCATGTCTGATCGGGATGTACAGTCAACAGCAAAAGTTTACGGGATGCGGTTCCCCTTCAAATGTGAATTCCTGCACTGTTAAGGCATGGCACTTCATACTTAATGAATCACTGTGTAGGTGGCGAAGGCTACTACATGCTGGAACATTTAATTCGAGGCTGTGTTACTACGCTTCGCGAGAATTCAGCTTCTTGGCAGATCCTGCGTCCCGTAAACTTTTGCAGTTGACTGTACGCGTGCAGCTAACATTTTAGAAAGCGTATGCGTTATGTACCGTTACTGCCACTCCTCGCCCACTTTCACAAAGCGCTTCCAATGATAGCGCACGACACTTGGCGCCATGAACCAGTTATAGTCCAGGACAGACCGTCGGCGCGACGACCCAGTCTGCAGTCTACCGTGAAATCCTTTTGTTGTGTTTGAATGAGACCCGCAAGAGGTAGACGACATTTTAAGCCCATTAACCAGGCTCCTTCTCACGACTGTCCGGTTCATCGCACGCTCATGACCTCGATTCCGGTTTTCTCCGCATTCGAGTTTTCGTCCGCTACGGCCGCGAGGTGCGCGACCAAAACAACCGGACCGCGTCCGAACAGCTCACTGGGCCCACTCGCTAGAAAGTCGCGCGCAGAATTTTCCACTTTGTGTCCGACATTTGTGCTGTAGTAAAGCCTATTGCTCCGAAGGCTCGGGCTCGTCGCAGTTACTTGCAGCAACATCACTGCATACGAACACGGCATCCCGTTCATTTTCAGTTTCGTAAACGCCGCCATATTTCGTCAGCGAAGGCACATCGCGCCACCTCTCGACGGTGGCCTTGGTGGGGCGACGCATCGCACGATCGTGACGTAACCCTTGTGTAGCTGGCCCTTGCCTCGATCATTCAACTTGCGGCAGCGCAGCAGCTCCTCATCTCTGGCTCTCGGCATGTGCGTTGCTATGGTGCTTTAGACGAGGCCGGCTCCGCGCTCGTTGGTCCGGTCTTATCACGCTGTGTGTGCAAAGTCTCTCCGCCGGCCGTGCCGCTCTTGTGAGTACCTGCCTGTCAGCCCTTTGTCAGAGGCTTGATATCTCTCTCTCTCTCTCAGCCGCTGCTGTCGAGCCGGCAAAATGTCAGTTGAGGCGCGGCACGCTTGTTGCGCCGGTCTGCCATGTCAGTAAAGAAAGGGTTGAAACGAACCAATGGGCAGCGCGTGAGTTCGCGGTGCCGTTGACATATCCGTCAGGATCAGACGATGCGTTGTTGTGATTCGTATAACGAGGCCCGTTTTTATTCGCCTCGCGCTGTCGACGCAAAATGAACCGTTTTGACTGACACGCTGTGCGCGCTGTCACCGCAGGCGGTAGTGGAAAGGGGAGTTGCGTTATCTGGCGCGATATCTTCTCCGCGGCGCTGTTATTGGTTCATTGCTTAGGCGGAGGATGCGCGCCGATGACGAAACGAAAGTAGTATGGGCGCCAATTGGTGCAATTACGAAATCAAGAGCTCCTGCGATTGCGCGATTTTATCCCTCAAACTGTATATGGAAGCACATCAGGCGTCATCGCGTTTTTCCGAAGCCACTCCTCTCTGTTTTCCCTCTCTCCGCTAGCTGTCGCATCACTGGAGGCCCTAGCCGTGCCCAAGATGAGTGGATCGCTTTAATGAAGTCATTCAATTTATGGTATATCTTGCCGAGTGTTCGCTTTGAGTCAACGCAGGTTAGAGAAGCGGCCTTGAGAAACTGTCACAAGCGATGCGTGTGTATGTGGGTACGCCATCATATGACGTGTCAATGACCAGTTCCGTGTCCAAGTCATCGTAGCGGTTACGTTGCGAAACATACAATTTATTAGCTCATCTTACTTGTGATTTGTGCACATGTTTATCAGCTTCGGGTGCAGCCAGACTTCAGCAACCAATATTATGCAACAATAGCAACAATATCAGCAACAATATCTGTTATTTCCTTTTCAGAAGATTGTCTCCACATTTCTTCTAGTGCATTTTTTTTTTACTTTGCCTGTAGTATTCATGTGCTGTTAAGATTTAACCAATTGAATGAAAAATATATATTTTCCCTCTGCATTAAGGAACACAATGCAAGGAACGACGAAGATTTTCCTCAGCCTCAAAGCATGCAAGAATGTGTGCACAGGAAGCAAATTGCCACCAAATATTTTGCTGTGCCGAGGACTGCTGACTTCACGATCACATGGGCAGATTGAAGCTGTTGCCACACAGGTAAATCTTATGCATCCTTGTTTACTGATTATTATCAGCAACTAAATAAATGGATGATAACTGAGTAAAGTTTTCTAAGCGTTCAGTTCATTACTGAACATGCTTTCCTTGCCGTCCCATCCTTTCTTATGTGTATCACTACTGAAGTTCCCAGTCACACTTGTGTATACCCATGCTATATTGATATCTCCTCCGATAGCGTGCCTCCAAATGATTATTTGCAAATTGTACAACCAGCTTCAGCTAATTCAACCTTGTTACGAACAGAAGAAATTACTTCAGTGGCCCTATATTTGAACCAAATGACAAGTTTGATGGTTGATGCAGTTTAAGCCAAATTGGCTGTTGTGCTGTGAAAACGTGATTCAACATCATCATAAGTTCATATACCATAAAATACACTGTGATTGCTGCCTATACTAGCACTAGGTAAAGAGCACTGCACAGATCTCAAAGTATGAATATATCTTGAATAACATGGTTAGTATAGGTACAAAACGAATGTTGCAGACTTGGTTTTAATCTACCATGAATGATTGCTCAGGAAGGGGCACACAATGGAAGCTGTTACTTGCAAACAAAACTTCCATACTACGTGTTCATTGCCTCTTGCATAGCTTCATATTTCAAGCTACCCAATGTGTCTATGCCTTTGTGCTGTTATTGGCCCCTAAAACCAGGAGTCATTAAATTCACTCATACTCTTGCCATGTCATCCTTTATTTCATCACACACATGGGAAAGTGGTGTACCTGGAGTGTTGGCAGTGCCATCAATTTGATCAAGAAACATTGCCATTAGACCCTTTAGCAGAACTGTATTTGCCCACAATCTTTCCAATGATTATTTCCCGAAAGTGCAGGCAGCATTCAGGATTTTTTAAAGGCAGTAAAAGGTCAACTGGAGTTGAGTTGACAGAGGTCAACTGTATGAAATCATCATTCACTATGGACAGATTAGATAGGGGTAGTCGGAGATCGTTGGGAGAGGCCTTCATCCTACAGTGCACATAAAACTAGGCTGACAATGATGAGCATGTCAGACAGATTTAGGCAAGTTCTGTTCCCATGCGCGGTACAGTTGTTGATACGTGTTGCATCTTTGCCACGTGGTACATTATATTTGTGCACCTTCATTGGTTTTAAACACATATTACAAAGTACTTAGAGCTCGGCATGCAAATGCATAGCAATATCAGTTTTGCACATTCCACGAGGTTGTTTTCAGAGCCTAGAAAAAGGAAACGCATGAAAGTTAATTTCATGCAAACTGCATCGGTGCGCTGTGTGATTTTTCATGTGACATGTGTACCATTATAAAGTTATTCACAAAATTTTATAATTAATTTTAGAGGGGTCCTCCAACACATTTAGAACAATAAGAATAACTTGCATAGCCGCTAGGTGTACTGTCATGAACACTGGAACCACATATTATGCCTGTGCTTTTCATACATAGCAGGCAATGCTGTGGAAGTTACTGTAGTAGTGCGACCATAGAAGACTCACTCTGTGCATTTCACAGTACTGTTGTTTATTGATATTCGATGCTTTACTATGGAACAGCTACTTCTGATATTATCACTGCAACTTGTGGATGCACGGTTGCTTCAAATCGTCCATTATTTGTGCACTTTTTCACTTCCAGTGTGCAACATACTGTAGATTGGTTGGAAGTGTAAGCGGTGCGCTGTGCCTGCTGCTCGTGGAAATGTGTCACTCCACGTGTTTGGTGGCAAATAGGTATAGATCTTTGATGCTTTCCATGTCATAAATAAATTGTATTTTGTGACATAAAAGTATGAGGCTTGATGTTAGATCAAATTACGTTATGTGTGCCTACATCTTTCCTTAATGTGTGATGCACTATTCTTTTAGTTGCAAATGTGAGCATTGCGAGGAGTCTCTCTAGCTTTTATTGCATTGCTCGGCATGTATGAAACAGAATATATACATGCAGTGGGGAGACACAAGTTTGTTCGAAAGCGGGGCCTTCTGTTTATTCCACTTTCCAAAGCCTCGACTACTTTCTTTCCTTGCTCTCACAGGAGAGTAAACACTGCTTTTAGCCAAGAACACTGCTTAGTTGTGATGCTTCAATAAACCAACCAAGCAGCCACAGTGTTTACTCGTGGTAATCATTGACAATATCAGCATTGCTTTTAGCCAAGAACACTGCTTAGTTGTGATGCTTCAATAAACCAACCAAGCAGCCACAATGCTGATATTGTCAATGATTACCACGCCCTGTGCTGGCTCGCCAACCTAAAGGATCTTTCAGGCAGACTAGCCCGTTGGAGCCTGCACTTACAAGATTATGACATCACCTTTGTCTACCTATCTGGAAGCACAGCGACGCTTACTGTTTGTCATGCGCACCTTTCCCTGCGACATTATCGGATCCTGACCACGACTTGCCATTTGTTGGTGTTGTCGACATTGTAAAGATCGCTGAGCACTACTGCGCTGGCCCAGAGTTGCTGCCACTGATAGAGCACCTACAGTAACGTGAAACTCTTTTAACTCGCTTACTCATGCATAGCTTATCGTCATACTGTGTGCGCAACGTCCTTTACAGGAAAACTGCAGGAGTGGTCCAGAAACGTACCTCCTTGTCATACGATCAGCGCTGCGCCAAGATATTTTGCAAGCCTACCACGATGAGCCATGTGCAGCGCACCTGGGAATCACTAAGACGTTAGCAAGGATAAGACAGGAGTGTTACTGGCCTGAGCTGTTTTCTTCTTTGCAACAGTATGTGAAGACCTGCTGGGATTGCCAGTGCTGCAAGAAACCGGCTGGCTTTCTCCACCCTGTAGACCCTCCTTTAATACCATCACAACAAATAGGAATGGACCCTCTTGATCCGTTCCCAGTGACCCCTTTGTGCAACTGATAAATAGCCGTCGCTACTGACTACTTCATCCAGTATGCCGAAACCAAAGTTATTCTGCAAGGAAACCGTTATGAAGTTGCCACATTCTTTGTCCGCTACATCGTCCTATGACATGGTGCACCCTCTGTTTTCTTCAACCTTCGTTACAATATTAGAGTCGCTCTAACTCTCATTGCTCTAACACTATGGCTCTGAAAAGGCGGCAGGACGGAGTGTCAAGATTGTGCTAATGCAAAAGCTCAGTGAGATGATAGGAGAAGCACGGTGAACTTTGTTCCATATGTGTGCAGCACACAGTTTCCAGTGGAGTGGAAATGACAAACCGGTGAGGAGGTTGCGAGGGTGTGGTAGTAGAAGCGTCTGATTGCTGATGACTCCATTAATATGAGGTGTAATAATAATCTTTGTTACAAAATGTTTGTGTGGAGATACCCTCCAATATGAAACACATTCTATTGCCTTTCATAAACCTAGTTTCATCTGTGTGTAGCAGATTTTGTTCAAGTTAGGTTAAACACTTCTTCGGTCCATGATTGTAAGACTCTTAGGTCGTCCTTACAGGAAGTCTCCCTTTGTAATGAGGCCCTCTTCATTTTTATTGGTTATTGTAAGCTGAATTTGGAATGAATGGTCAATATACTTTCATGAGAGAAGTCAGCTGGAAATCTTTCTGTTAGGTACAATTTATGAATTATACCTCCAACACACGTGCGCACAAAAACTTTTTTATGTGAGCAGTCTTTTACAAAGTTGAAAGACTCTTTAATGAAGAGGTATTGCGCAGCAAACGCACGGCACCAATGATCTCATTTTAGTGTTTTCTTCTGGGCACGCTACTGAAAGTGTGGCGCTAGCGTTTGGAACAAAATCGACCAAAATAAACTGATGTAACTAAAAATAAAAGTGAAAACTTATTGTATTACACATTTTCGAAATAAATTTAACAATGCCAAATTAAGAAACAATAATGTCTCGTCCATGCGGCACACGTCTGTAAGCATCATCATGTGACATCCCTGACCCGTTCGGCCAGCTTATGAGTACAGAAGAAAATGAGCATCACTGGGTTTACTATGCCTTCTGGCATGATGAGCCTAGGTGACAGAAAATACGCGTTTGCTGATATTCTTTAATATATGATAATTGCTGGTGCCCACTGGTTTCGAGGCTACTCCTTTTTGGCTGTAAAAGAGATCGACGAACTCCACTTCCAGGAAAGACCACTTCTTCTGTAAATAATATCGCTCCCTGTCATGTGTTTGCGGGCGAAACTCTTTTTCGGGAGAAGTCTTGCTCAACAGACTTTCGAGTGCCCATGTGACAGGGGCATTATTTTGTATGAAAAGAGGTGCTGGCTACTATAAGCAGCTGCAGGCTGCTTAACATATGCTCTATACGCTGCTGCAGGGATGTGAAGTGCGCCATAAAGGTGCACTCATCCACTCTTCCATTAATTTTGGGCTGCATTATATTGAACTCAAACAAGCCTGTGGAAATTAGCAATTCATAGCACAAGCCATTGTTTTTTATTATTTTTGTTAGAACACATAAATGTCTTTCCAATATTACATTGGTGCATACTAAAGGTATTAAAACTAAATGGTCATTTGCATATAAAAGTACCCGAATGTTCACTGGTTGAGAAATTTTAAAGTTTTGTTACTTTGTTGCATCATGTTGCTTTGCTTTTCTTTTCACCATTGTTCTCAACATGTTGCCAATGCATGTCCATTGAACAGGTCCTCGAGCCCACTGCGGCTGCACTAAAGAAGCAGCCTGCACCAGTGGAACCACCTGAATGGCCTTACACCGAGCACATTGTAAAAGTGCACACATGTGCAAAACTCTACCAGGACTGGAGAAAATGGAAACCTGGCTATCAGAATGCACCTCCTGAAGGTATAGTGAAAAATTAGAGGACACTAACAGATTGTGATCCAGTAGCTTATAGTTACCCTTGAAGAGATTCCATTTACTACATTATGCTGGTACTCAAATACGGGGCGGGAACTTGAGGGAACTAAGGAACCACACATTGAGCGATTGAACCAAAAGTTATAGACTTGGCATTAAGAGGCAGGAAGACAGCAGTGTGAACTCCAGGCGGAGGGTAGCCAATATCCTAGTTGAGATTAAGAGTAAGAAATGGAGTTGGGCAGGCCATGTAATGTTTAGAGCAGATAATCAGTGGTTTATTAGAGTTACAGCATGGGTGACGAGAAAAGGAACAAGCAGTCAAGGACAACAGGGAATTGGGTGCTGCCTGTCAAATTTGCAGGCAGCAGATGCAGTCAGCTGATGTAAGACGGGTAATTGGAGGCTGCTGGGAGAGGCCTCTATGTCGCAGTGGACGTAAATTAGGCTGATGGTGACATTGTCTAAGGACACTGTCTCATGTAAAGGTCTAAAAATGTGACCTTTACTTGTTAACTGTGGTAACACATTGAGAATGTGAAGAAGGAGGCAACTGGGCTGCTCTAGGGCTTGACTTTGATATCACTAGAGAAGTGAAACGCTTGTATGAGGTAATGTAAAAATATCGGTCATATATTTAAGTTGTAGCTTCTCTTATATAATCCCTGCAGCATCACTGACATGTACATTTCTGTGCTTCTGTCTTGGCATCTGCCTATTACGTTCCTTTTGTCACAATGGAATAAGAGGACCACAACAACAGAGAATTTGCTACTATTTATGTCATTTTTCCATTTCTGCACAACCATAATAAACCGTTATATTCGCTTTATAATATCCGAGAAGAAAACCTGATGCTGGAAGCATGTCACCTCTAAAAAAACCTGACACTAAAAAGGTTAACGATACTCTTAGCACTAGATAGATTATTTAAAAAAAAAACACTTTGCCCTTCAGTTATTCATCACCTTTGAAAAACCCATGTTTAATCAGTTTCAGAGGTGGGCAATATCTCCTCTCTGCCAAAGGACACGTTTCGTGAGGAACTAAAATGTATTAAAATAGTATGTGAAGAAACTGTTCAGACACGGCAACATAATATTGCTACTTTCTATTGCATATAAATATGGCTGTGCAAACAGCGCTATAGCTTATTTATCATCGTAACTGAGAGTAGAGGTGCAAACATAGTTATACACACAAAATAACTGTGTTCTCAGAGTAAATTTTAACTATTTCAATTTGAAATTGCTGCCTCCAAGCTCCCTCCATTGACAATGACCACTATTTTGGCATGAATTATGTAATGTCAGGAAATGCAGGGCTACTGCTGCGCAGGCTGCTCCAAAATAGTCTGAAACAACATTGGACGGCTTACTCCGCACGCTCTGGCAACCGCAAAGGCATCACCATTGATTTGTGCCCTCAGTTCCTTCACGCGCACGATAAGAGCAGTACAAACTGAGAGTGCATGCAGAAACTATCTTGTGCTGACTGCTGCCGACGCATGGCAACCATGACATATTTCTGGCTTGGGTAATTGCTTCCGGCACTTGCAGTACACAAAACCATGGCCTTTGAGATTGCCTCCTGTCACTACGAGCGAGTCTTTTTTGGGGTACGTTTCATTTCGTCACCAATAAGTGTTGCCAGAGTGCTTACAGTTCAACTACAATATAAAAAATTAAAATACGAGTTTTCTACCTTACAGAATGTGCTCAAATTTTACCAGCTTGATGTGTGATGTGTACAGTTTAATGTGCAATGCTAAATTCAAGCTTGAAAATTTGGTGTCACGGCCCCTTTAAGCTCAAATCAGCTAGAAAATGAAATATCCTGGTTATGATCACTGCATGCCTTCTGCAGCAATACAACTTTTTTACATTTCAGGTGACTCAGTGTATGAATTACCAACTAACATCATGCATATGCAAATTTAAATCAGTAGTTTAAAGCATGTTGCAGCCTTGTGGTCGCTTTCTCGTTTCGATTTTTTTTTTTTCGATACTGTATATTTTATTTGACCTCATATCTTTGGCACAAAGGTTTCTGTGATTTGTGTGCAACACGTGTACATAAAATGGCCTTTTTTATATTTATAGTGCCCATTGTTCTGCGCCACTTGATGTGCACAACACAGATGTATGCAAGTTTTCTCTACTTGTGCTTTTTATTTGGCTATCCACTCAACCTCCCCCCTCCACCCTCCCTTTGAGAGAAAGCAGATGCCAATCCGATCAATAGATATTTTGAAGTAAAATTAGCTGGTTGTGCACTGTTGTCCATTCATCTAAGGGCAGGAAAGATTGTTATAGAACAGTGCAAGTTTACTTAATCCTTTCTTAACTTCTATTTCAAGAGTCTGTTTGTATTTCAGGAAAACACTAGACAAGAAAAGCAGTGCTCACAGCTGCTGACTAAGGGTCCATTACTTACAATAGCATCTGTGTTCTGCAGCAATGAAAACACAAAGATGAAAAATAAGAAGTCAATGCAGTAGCGTTCTATGACATGTGGGCACAGTCACAAAAACAGTCAAAGGACCTGTTACCGACAAATTCCTCAACAGCTGGAAACATATTTTCCTAAATCACACCGCACAAAAAAAAAGAAGCTTTGAAAAGCCTTTTAAATGTGGTTATTTTACTGTCTCAGTGTTCTTAGTGCATTTCATGCATTTGGTTTTTGTTCTCCGAGCAATGAGTTCTGCCAGTGCCACTGAAGGCACCAAAGTACTTTTCAAGTTCACATAAATTATAAAAAAGTGCCGACTAGCAGTCAACACACTTCTAGTTTATTTAGTGTATTGGCACAAGCGATATCCGACAATGCTCATCCCATCAAGTGTGTTTTTTTTTAGCCACTTTTGTTCTGCACATCTTGTGGCATTGCTTTCACACAGTGGTCGCATCATCTTCGCCTGAATTGCTGGTATTTCAGGTGTCGAAGTGGAACTGGGCTACATGCACACAGGCTTAGACAGACCAGCTGCCCAGCGGGAGGGCTGCCCCACTGTGCTGCTGCTGCATGGGGCACCTGGCAGTTATCGTGACTTCACTCAGCTGGTGCCTTTCCTGGACAGTCACGGTGTCACTGTCATCTCACCCCGGTGGCCTGGTAAGCATAGTGGAAGCTCACCGAATGTGAAAGTTCAGTCGGGTGGAGTAATGTGCGAAAAGCATGCACAGCAGTTTATGAGAAACCAGACCTGTGACACCTGCGGTGTTTGCAAATAAACTTTTATTTTGGAAACAGTATTCCGGGGTAAGCCCCGGTTCTACTCTCAGTGGGAGGTCTCCTCATTCCAGGAACCCTCTGGCCTTCACTGCTTCCACTAGAAGAGTGGAAGCAGAAGAAGAGTGCCACTAGAAAAGACATTTTTATGTCTAAGAATGTCTAGCACATTACCGGGGCTCCCTGAAGGTACAGCAAAAAGTTATGTGCTGCAAGATTCATTGCAAGACCCAGTAGATGGAGTGTACTGTACACTGACATCTGCTAAATTATTGTTTATCTTTTGTCTACTCCAGAAGAAGCGATGACTTTGTCTTGCAATGTTCACCTGTGCCAGGTACATTTTAACAGTTTGTTGTGTGGCCATGTTGGCTGCCATGGCAGTGTTTGCCATGTACAAGGTCCTTCACTCATACAAGGTGCATATCATCAGTGCGCAACATAAGTTTAACTGTGCAGATAAAATAGAGGTGAGTGTGATGTCTCACGCAGATTTCTGATAGTAAGAAATCATTTTGCATGTCTTCACTTCAAATTGGAGCTGCTATGACTCCTTGTGCTAATGGGGTTTTTCTCCTACAAGCTGATGACCCTGCACAATTAAGTGAACAAAACTTGCTGTGTCCCATCAGTTGGTGTAGTATTTTGCTACAGAAGTGAAAGTCTGAAGTTTGATTCTGTCCCCAACGGTCACAATTGATGGTACAATGCAAGAATGCCAGAGTTTGCTGCTTATATTAATGGTCAAAATTATTCCTAAGCCTTCTATGCAATGGCGTTTGTCATGCACCAGGTAGTCATGTACACATAGCTCACAATCGGTTAACTCTCGCAGATATGTATGATGCTTTATAGCTTGCAGATAAAGACCACATCATGGCTACTGCCAGCAAAATTTTATTTCATGTGTGGCTGCAGAATGGAAGCCTTTCAGCAGTTATGCAATTAGTATTATCTATGTAAATATTGTGGCTGTGATCTCGGACTATGGTGTTTTAGTGTGATTAAAGTTGGCATTCTCTTCATGGATCCGCCTTTCTGCCGTATCTTTAGGTCAACAAATTCTATTCCAACATGGCTCTAAAAGGCCCCTCACCAGGCCCCATAGCAAATTTTGGTTATACAGTACGCTGGAAGTTGTTACGTGATCTCTAGGGAGTGTTCTGCCGCAAAAGGTTTTCAAATCGGCTCATTAATAGCCGAGATAGAAATATTTCATTGCTGCGAACCCATGATTTTAGAAGTCGAGCTCCACTGCATAGCGAGACACTCTCACCACTCGTCCTGTCTAGCCTTTGCAAGCAAAATTCCTTCCCTGCATTCTCCCATACCGGACCTCGAGGATCACGGGCCGCCTTCATTCTTTTTTCTCCTCATTCTTTTTTCATTTTTTCTTTCTTTCTTTTCTTTTTTTCGGCACTGTGCGCTTTTGCTGACAGCATTGCATGCGAGGTGTTTCAATGTCTCGTTTCACGCAGTGCACAAGAACACATGACTAGTGGTATAATTCAGTGCTAAACAAATACTGAGGCAGAACAAGCAGATTGCAGAGTATCGTCATGAGCTGGAACACGGTAGAAAACGTCATAGTTTCGGTACCTGCACATGTGACTGCACGGCTGTGGGAACAAGCAGATGAAGTGGAAGTACATCTCTCTTGCTTCGATGCGAAGTACTAAAACAAAAAAAAACACACAGACATTCTGTTTGTGTGTTTCATTATTTCTCGAAACTTCAATTCGTCAATCCAAGTGACAGATTGCACAAATAAAAGATGTTGCCTTGAATAATTTGCGAAGTCACGTGTCACCACAAGCGACGTCACACTTCGGACACGAGTACATAGGCGCAGGGACATGACTATGTCACCGTCCGGCTTGGAGCGCAGTTGCCGCGAGGGAAAGGGAAAACGGCGTTCGGATTGAAATTTCAGACCTTTCCGCGGCGCGTAGGGATGTAATTCTTTGCAAAGACGGTCATTAGCGTGCATTGTATGCTCTGCGCTTGTCAGCTAAAAATGGCCAGACTTGGTGAAAGGCCCTTTAATAAGTGGCTCCTTTCAGCTGGCATGTAACTAAAACAATAACATTATAGCTATAATATTGCTATTGCTGCAGCTGCTGCCATTGCTCATGCTATTGACCCACTGCAGTTGATGACATAGGCAGTATGCAGTGGCGCTGTTGACAGTAGCGATGGCTGATTTCAGTTTCCGGCTTTTTCCTGTCCCATAGAAATATGTGGGACCAAGAAGTATGCAAATTAATTTAAGTAATTTCGCATTACGGTCATGGCTTGTCACCCATTCGCCGTTGATGGGGTATACGAGCCGGTTGGTCGTTCCGTACTCAAGCGAACACGGTGAAGGAGTCGGAGTCGGGAGAAAGTAAGAAAAAGAAAAGTTTATCGACTGACAATGACACAAAGATTTTAAAAAACACAAACACAAGAACACTAACACACATGCACTTAATCAAAATCAATGATGAATACAAAAGAACATTTAACAGTAAATGTAGAAATTAACGCTACACAAAACACACTTAGTGGTGGTCAACTAAACAGAGTTCAAAGGAAAACAAATGATGGCATACACATGGGAGCAGCAAGTCCATAAAGCGTGGAGTCGACGTCAGGGCTTTCCCGAAGGACTCTGGCAAGCCAATCTCATTGCAGTGGATGTGATCGCTGGGCTGGTTTTCTCGGGAGTCTAGGTCTGACATCTTCCCTCGAGCAGGTTGAGCTAACTTGAAGGGAACTACCGTGAGCTGCGTTGGAGACGTTGGTTTGTCGTCTCTTACGCCAACTAGTAACTCACAATTCAGACGCGGCTAGGCGACCCAGGTGATACTGGATGGTACTAGCTCCTTGACAGTTCTCTGCAGATTGTAGGCTCAGTTTCTAGACTGCTTAGCTCAGTCTAAAACCTGCGTTTAAATAACTTCTTTTTTCCCTAGTTCCCTGTGTTAGGGAACGGCAGATATTGGTGACGATCCAATCAAGTTCACCCACTTGTATACACGCTCCTCCCAAGGTCTTGACTGCGCCCCTTTTAATTAGGGGGGAGGGAACAGGTGATTTCCCCCTGCTGATAGAGGTCACGTACTTGTATTGCATCACACATGCACACCCTTGAATCCGTGGTGGACCTCCATTGTCCATTCAGAAACAGAGGAGAAACTACGGCAGCTGGCCATACGGCGCTGTCGGCACACATACACCGTCAGCAATTCGCGGACACAGGATTGCACAGAGACACCGCATTTTTCGCAGTATTCACACCCCTGCTTTTTTAGTAAGCTTCTCAATGCACGCACAGGGCAGAGAATACACAGGGGTTCTTACAAAAAGCTGACGGGGCATCACGGTCACGCTGACGACATAAAGACGATAATCTCTAAACCTGCCTTCAACTTCTTTCGGCTGCTTGCTTGAGTGGCCGGTAATACCCATCTTGCTCGCCGGTTCCTATTTCCAACACCTTTTTACTCTTATTGATCGGTGCTTCACCGAATCGAATAATGCCGCACCATGACAATTACACTGCGCAGTTATGAAGTGCGCATTTCATGAGAAAATACCTCTTACATCTTAGATAAGCTTGCAACACAAAACAGCCATTTCAAACCCATTATATTTTTGAAACACAGGTCTAGCGGCAGAAGCATTATCCTCAATGCACCCACCTCATTGAAATGCCAGTTGGCAAGTACTTCAGAGGCATCTAATTTATTTCACCAATGGCCAGTAATGCAGGAATTTTGTCAACAGGTGCCCAGTGAAAGTCCTAACAACATTTTTAACATTTATATAGCTGATGCGACATAGTGGTGTAAAGTTTTACAAAACCAGAACAATCACTTCAAATTACTAGTGTTTTATTATTTACAGGGCATGTTGCTACGCTCACGCACTGTGAACTATCCTTTGAGGGTTAATTTGTTTCTGCCAAATGCAAGCCCCGAGGGTTGAAATCTTTATTGCATATTTAAAAACTTCAGTCTGACCTATTTCGAAAAAATTTATCAATTTTTTTACAGTGACCATGAAGTGAAAAAAAGATAATTCAATTGGTAAACATGCATTGTTTATTCCTGAATACAGATGGGCTTCCATAAATACCTATAGTAAGACAAAAAAAAATTCACTGATGATTACTATACTCCCTGATGCAAATTTTGAGTGCAGCTGTTTAGGTGTTTTGATTGAGTGATATATTGTGGTAAAGAATTCGATTCTGAATGACGGGGTCCTCTCGGTGGCAGCGCTGAACCTCTGCTCGGACAGCTAATTTAGCAGCAATGGCAGACGAAGCATTTCCACCGGTTGCGTCACTCATTGTTCAGAAAGAAAACGTGAACACAGGAATGTGTGGCTCGTGTGCAGTGCATTCTCTAGTGGCAGTGGCACAGGAGAAGTAGCGCATGTGCAGTGGGTTCGAAGCACACGCCAACACTTTGTTTTTATATATGTGGTATCGGTGGACACCGTCGCCTTGTGCCAGGTTGCCACCAGGGAGTACGTCTCGTGCAGCACTCTGCTTTCCTCCTCACCCTTTTGCCATGCTCTCTCCCTCCATTTCTTTCCTCATGCTTCCACTGCACTCTCCTCCTCCACTTTCCTCCTTGCACTCTCTTCTCTCTCATCGTCTTTCATCCTTCACTGTGCTCATTTGCTCAGTTGCGCTGAGAGACACTGATCCTTAGCACAGGAACGGGTGCCTGAGAGCTGTGCTCTAAAGGCCCAACCACTGACTGGCATGCGTTGGCACGCTTCTGGACATGCCGACAAGTGAATGCGTTGCTTTGTGTCGGTTGAACGGAAAGGGCACGCAACCACTGAACACAAGCTCTGATGTACACCGATGCTCACTCTTCGGCTGCAGCGGACTGTTGCTTGGCCATTTCATCTTCAACCGTCCAAGTCAGGCCTAAAACAGCCTGCTGTAAACTGAGCTTGAAACAATAGGTTAGTGACCTGTATGCTCTTTTAGATATAAAAAAACATGTTTGATTAATCTATGTACGCCTGCCGCATCAGTTTGTTTTTACCTTTGAAGTAAAAATAGTGCACAAAATATCGATATCAGCACTCGCGCCGCAGTCTGCCTGCAAGATCACTTTGCAAACACCTGCACGACCATGCCATATCATATCAGAAGCTGTCGTACAATTTCATTTTTGGTAGCTCATTGCACAGCCAACTATGTAAGAATTAGGCATGCAAAGTATCATTGAAAAATCTATATTAGAAATATTGTCACATAGTAGCGACAGTGAGGAATGATGCAGAGTCAAACCCGGGAGTTGCAAATTTAACTCTTTATTGGATGAACTTGTGCCCAGCAAAGCAAATAACTCTTAATCGCAACAGTAGCAGTGAGCAAAGTCAATAAAATCTGATCTGAGGGTCAAGCGCATCAGCTTTTGTACATCAGTCGTTGAGAGTCGCAGCGTATTCGCTGGCGCCCACATACCTTCCAGAAACTACCCCACAATTCATGTCGCGTATGCAATCAGATTATACAAGGTTTGTCGACAAAAGACAACGGATAGAACCATCGAAAACATTTGCAAAACTTCGAATACATGTCGGCGCGTCCTGCACCGAGTGGTAACGTTTAACATTTGTTAGCCGGTGAAATACGGCCACCGGTTACAGGTAAAGAAGTATGCATGTCACTACAGTTATGCTTGTCGGTGTATGAAAGAAACGTGAAAAAGTGGGTTCTGAGGAGATCAGCAGAAAGAATTGAAACACCTGTAGCGCTCGCAAAAATACATCTAGAACAGCTAAAATATCCAATTCGTAGCTTTTCTCCTGCCGATTCTTGTTTCTGTCTAACCTTGCCCTAGGAGCACCTCATTTATTTTTCTACGTTGTTTTTAAGCACCAACATCGCATCGGGAGGCCTTCACTCTAAGTGGCATGAATATGTTGCTAGAGAGAGAGGGGGGGAGGGGGAGCAAGAAAAGGCAGAGAGGTTAACCAGACTGAGTCCAGCTTGCTACCCTACACGTGGGGAAGGGGATGGGGAGTGAAAGAGAGAGAAAGATAAAACAGGAGTCTATATCGCACTTTCATATGCACTAAGTTAGGTGCAGGGTGTCTGTGGTCGGGCACTCAAATCTGTTGCTTTCAGGTAGTGAACATAGTTTCTCGACATTAATGAAATGACATACCATCAGATACCACAAACTTGAGAATCATAGTTCTTTCGTTGCCCTTTGCCAAGTCGTACTATTGAAGCACTCATTCAAATGTATAGGGGCAGCTCATTTGCATATCAGAAGAAATATATATATATATACAAGTTATTTTCACCATTTCTACACTTCAAGTCACCACACAAAAAAAGAAAGTATCAGCTTGTGTATTGTTTTTAGCCTACTGTGATGTTCTGAGTGAGAAAGACATTCAATTTGTTCTGTGAGGCATGCAATACAGTTAAACTTTGATATAACAAATAGGTAAAACAGGCAATTTGCTTCGTTATATGGAGATTTCATTGTATTTAAATTATACCTTTTATGCAGATAAGTACAGTCGCAGATTGATTTTTCTTACACAGAAAGAGGTTGCACATTTTTCCAAATTATCGGGCAATCTAAAAAAGCAAATTTGAGAAAACAATTCATTTTGATGAATTGGGGAGTCGGCGATGAACGATACGGTTTCATGCCATGTCAATGATATCTTCACATCGGCAGTACTAATTAAGCGAAACCAGCCACGATTTCACATTCACACTGCCTCCGTGGCTAATAGAGTCGTCGCTTGCACTGGGACTATGCTATCATGAAAAGCACCGGCAGCGAGGAGTGAATGCTTCGTCTGTCTCTCGCTCCAACGAGTCACTGGAACTCGAGATTTCACAACCTCCAATACTGAACGCCTGGGAAGAAGGCCTATGATGCCACGCGCTCTCAGCACATCCACTCTCTGCACATGCTGCAGATTACCTCTAAAGCAGGGTGCACAGCTGTGTATGCGCTCAGCCGCGCTTACAGCCATGCGCAGCCTTACCCCCCCACCTTCTGCCCCGTGCTCGCGCTTGATCGCGTTACCGCGAGCTCACTCCACTACCCCTCTTTCCCTTTGCTTGCATGGGAAGCTGCCACTCATGAAGCCACCATCTTTCTTGTCTCACCCTCGCACACTTTCACTTGCACCTAAAGCGCAAAGTGTGCGGGGCACGATAGGATCTTATCGCACTTGGACTTTATACGGAACATGATGCGGCTCCACTTCGGCGGTCACTCTTGTCGCACCGGGGCTCATTTGAAAAGCAGCCCCACGTGATTCAATCATTTGACCATCTGCGTCCACGAAAGTTTCCATTTATTGTCTCGGCATTCCTCTGCGGCAGAAGTGAAATTTCATTGTATTGAAATCGGATACAAACACATATCGTGATACCGAGGTTCTAAATACATTGGGTTCTGCTTACAAGAGGTTATGAAGAGTTAAATAATTTGTTTTATTGAGAATTGTGTTATATATTGAAGTTCGTTATATCGAGGTTTACCTGTATTGCTGTGGCATATTATTTTACTGCATAGCATAAGGCATTGTAGTCAACCATTATTAAATTTCAGAAGAAATTAATAGCACAATGCATTTGATCAGGCACATAGCGCTTCATTGCACTTTCTCAACTCATGCTTTATTTTTAAATTGTCACACTGTAACAATATTGCACGAAAGATACCACACTGAAATAATATACCAGTACATACTTAAAAAAGCGTGATTTTATACTACAATATTAATCAATCAGTCAATTAAGTGATTATTATAGTGCCCAGGAACAGCTAGAGAGTCTTAGTACTGATGCACTTAAAAAGAGAACACAAATGTGGTAGACAAAACAATGTGCGATAGAGAAACAAATAAGGAAAAAAGAAAACAAGGAAGCGTGGAAGGGAGTTAATCATACAATGTGATTATCTACATTTAAACGAAACACAGGAAATGAACTCTGAAGTATGTAAATACAAGCACAATTCTTATTACATGTTTTTTTTTAGTCAAGCCATACATAGGACAGTCTGTAATGCAATAAGACCAGGCAGAGAATGCCGAATGCTGCCTGGTACACTGTTGTGGCACGAAAAATTGCATATGATCAAGAAGCTTCGGGGAATGCATAATGTCATGGACCACCTTATACAGGAACAAAAGGTCTGATTAATTAAGTCTTGAGTCTAGAGGTGTGAATTGAGGTATATTTGAGAGGGCTGGACTATGGTCGCCAGAGTGGCAAAATAATTGGTGCTTGAAGATGAATATCAATTTATTCTGTATGCATTCAGTGAGGTGGGTAGTAGATTTGCACATTGCACCCCTATCTTCAGAGGCATACTCTAGTGGTGGAAGGCACACAGCAGAATACAAATTCAGAAACAGAACAGGTGAGGGGAAATCATGCAATATACGACATACAATTCCAAGACCTTGAAGAGAATGTTGTGCATATTTAACGTGTAAATAGAAGCCTATTGTTTTGTCAAAGTACACACCAAGATCTTTCATCAACCCTGGGCAGTGAGCATCTTGAAGGGCGTATGAAAATTGCTCATGGTGTGTTTTCTGTGTATAACTTAATACCATAGTTTTGAAAGCATTTAAGACTACCTTGTTGTTTCGGCACCAGTTTGAGAGTGAAAAAAAAATTATTTTTGAAGGTCAGTGCAGTGGTGCACACTGTTGACAGTCTTAAATAGCTTTAAGTCATTGGCATACAAAGCCATGCTGTTCATTTATTAAAATGTTCTTAGCACTAACAGAAAGCAGGGAAAGCAGGGAAGCAGAGATGGGTGTGCTTAGCTGCCAGTGACATAGAAACACATGGCAGGCATGCTGCGAAAACTGCAGCGTTTGTCTTCACTGCTATCCTAATATGGCACGTTTCTGCTAAGGGTGGGCGAATATCTTAGCTGCGTTACAAGTGTCGGCATATGAATAGGATACACTTCTAACGCATCAGTGTAAAATTCTTCTCGTCTGCACGAGTGCAGACGAGAAGAATCGAAAGGTGCCTTTTTTTGTCGTTGTTGTTGGCTGAAACCATTATGAAGCCTACAAGTAATAAAGCCAAGGCAAGCTTAGTTGGAGCTTTTTTTTTTTCATGGAAGTGCGGAAAGTGATGAAAGGAATGAAATGGGGCATCTGCTTAAAAATGTTTGGTGCATGCAGACCACTTGGTATGTCTTCAAGAGTCATTCGCATAGCATTTGACAGCATTCGACAAATGGTAAGCGCGATCATAATTAGCTAGACTGGGCACACGAGATATCGCTGCGACAAGTTCGGGGTGCGATCATTACGCGAGTGCGACTATTATGCGAGTAAATATGGTATTCCAATTCAGCACTTGGGTAGGAGTCCGCATTGGAGGAATCGCTGCTCGACTCACTTGCAGCAGAGCAAACAGTGCGCATGCCCATTGCATAATCGATTCGTGTATGTGAGCACATGCATGAAAACTCAATGCTTTCGCGCTCATCGGACAAACCAAACGAGGCAGAAACTTGCAGTAATCAGTAATCCTTCGTTCCATTGCTAACAAAAGGCAATCAGTTTTTATGAATCGAGTCTCGTGAAAATAAACACAGTCTTGGCAGTATCATTTGTATATGGTGGCATCATTTGTATATACCAGCGCATGCTTGCGAACAGATGTAATTGCACCCCTGTGAGCAACTGACGAGCGAGTATCTAACGGTGACCCTCTGAGAAATTCAAAACCAGATAGACATAAGTTTTTATAAGCACGACAAACTTCCGGAAATAGCTTGCGAGGGGAAACCAAAGCTAACCGCTGCATGCCCTTGCACACGTGGATGCGTAAGCAGTCGCTGAAACACAAGCATAGAAGAAGCCATGGAATGAAAACCAAGAAACTATGGTGTAAAAAAAAAAAGAATTATTGCATCCACACAGGGTGGAAGCACTTGCTGGGCAACAAAAAGTTGAAAAATTGGTGCATTTTTCAAACATACAGAAGGCGCCATAAATAAAACCAATTTTATTCAGCCTTATTTTTCAAAAAACTACATCATGTCATTGAAAGAGGTGTCGAGTTTGTACTTAGCTGATGCATAGTACTAAATATTCGTGGAGGGTGAACACTATGCAAATCGACACCATGGCATTGACACATTTAATGAACATGACCTAAGACACAGCAATTGAAATGTTAGCTAAGTCATACAGAAATACTAGCAAAGGTAATTAAGTGCACTTGGCGCTCTGAGCAGGCGGTGCTCACTGATGAGAAAATGCAAAATACAGAAAAAGAAACGACAGCATATATATCTAAAGTTCACTGAATACACACAGCCACGAACGCATTCCATTCTTACATGCTGATGCACTGTCCAAACGGAGCACATTATTTCCCATGAGAAGGAAAAAAACAAATGCAGACACACAAACACTGATAAAGCTGTCAGGTAACTGCCAGACGAGGATGATTTGTTAAAAATCTACAGAAGCTCGGTGTACTCTTGAGTCATTTCACACATCTTCATTGGTTAGACAAGCAAGAAAGCACGAATGAAAGCTGCTCACAAGTGATAATTGCTTGCCTTCTTTTCCCCTCTTGGTGTAGTACGTAGCTTCATCGTATTTGTGCGATCAACTGTTCACAATGTTGGTAGCAAAATTACTGCTTTGATGCAGACTTCTCTAGGAGTTCGTTTGAACAGGTTCTCTGTGGTTCGATTTCTTCATACTGCTCCAAGGGCTCCAAGCACTTCAAACTACTACAAATGTTTCAACCGCCACGACATCTCTCATTACTGGCTGTCATGAGGTGTTAAGAGAACGAAGCACTTCGACCTTCACTTTCACTCTCACATGTTTACAGTGGCAAAAAAAAAAAAAAGAATGGTTCACTGACAAAGAGATGTCTCTGATGTCTCATTCCTCTTCATGCTCTTTGAAGAAAAGTGGAAAGCGAAAAGTGGCAGTGAGCAAAGTGTTTGGTGCGCCAGTTCTGTTGTTCTTTCCATACTGTTGCGAGCAGAGAGGTGTAGCACACAGCAGCTATCACCCTGGAGCTGCTGCTGTCTGTTTCGATTATTGCCTCCAAACGACTGATGAAGAAAATTACTTGTCTTACAACCACATGTGGTGCTAATAAAGAATATTAAAAAAAAATCTTATCGCCGGAAGTGGGCTACAGACATTCTTTTCTTGGCCTATAGGTGATACTCTTGGAAGTAGCTTCTTTTTCATTGTTGCTGTTCCTTTTCTCTTTTACAAAAATCTCTTGTGTAAGGAAGTGTGTAGGTAATGAAAATTATGCATATTCTGAAGTCACTACATTTCACACTGACCTCCGCATAGTAAGTAAAAGTAAATAGCCAAACAAGACGTGATCACTGCACTGATCTGTAGCAGATGACATAGGTGTGAACACCCCAGCCATGCCCTTTGTTGGTTAACTTGCAGTTGGTCTATGAGAAGGGTTTATGTGATCATAGTTGGCATTCTTACATAGAACTCATTATGTAACTGGCCTTTGTAGGTGTCCTTGTAACATGCACACTTCAATACTCATACTGTGTGCATATATATAGCATTTGTGTATGTTATGTATGTCAAACTGAACTGTACAAAGTTTTCAACATGAAAAAATAAAAGTGAACTCATTGGGAAGGGATTTGCTTAGCAGTCCAGAGCTCATAGGAAGGCATGCAAGTAAGTGAACTGTAAGTGGACCCTATGTACAAAACATCAGCTAGCAACAAATTGCCTTTACTTGTTTGTTTTCACTGTTATAAACCACATATATGAGGGGGACCCCCCAAAAAACGGCCTGGCTTCACAGAGCCTCTCATAATTGTACTGCTGTGTTCTCCTGCTAGGTGGGTGTAATCAGACCCCAAGCCCACGCCACCATAGAATGTATGGTGGGTTTGTCGTGACAGTTTTCCTAACTGTTGTTGCACTCTTGTGAAATCGTGATGTCTGTTTGTTATGGACAGCAAATCTCTTTGAAATTTTGATTCCTCCTTAAAAACACAAATGAAGAAACACTTAAAATGTACCAGATGATCTAGGATGGAAGAGCCACTTTGAGCCGTACACAGGTTTTTGAGTGGTTTTGGGCAGTTCCAAAAGGGGAAATTAGTGCTAAAGCTCATGTTAATTTTGGCCAATCTTCAACCGGTCACACCTACAAAATTGACGAGGTGTCAGAAGCTGCTTGCATGAGTTGGAGCTCCTGTGAGTAAATTTCGAACGCGAAATCGTGCATGAGACGCATTGCTGCGAAGCTTGTTCCCCACCTGGTCACAGAGGACAAAATAACAAAACAAAGAACAGTTGCCTGATTTTGTGCCAGGGCTTGGTAAATCATGTGACCCAGACCTTCTGTCGAAGATCATCGCAGGTGGTAAAAGTTAGGGCTATGGGTATGACCCGGTGACCAAGCAAGTTTCAAACCAGTTGAAAATGCCTTCTTCACCAGTACTGGAAAAAATTTGCTAAATGCACTACTCGTGTGAAGACAATGGTCATCATTTCATTTTCTTTCTTCTGAAGCATTAGCAGAATTGTGCAGCGGGAATTTGTTCCTCCTGGACAGACTATCAATCAGCAATTTTTCTTGCATGTATTAAGGCAATTAAGAAAGAATATGTAAGAAAAATGCACAAAATTGTGAAATGTGGATTAGTGGTTTCTCTATTATGACAGTGCCTCAGCTCACACTGCTTTGGCTGTGACATGGTATTTAACCTCTTGGGCATGGGCCAATGTTCCCCACATGCCCTATTCATCAGGCAAAGCTCATGGTTATTTATTTCTTTATTTTAAAAGAAAATTCAAAGAAGAAAAGATATTTAACACCATTCATGATGTGAAAACAACTTTGCAGGAGCAACTCCACAGCATTAAGCTTGAGGAGCTCCAGAGTCGCTTCGAACAGCGGGAAAGAAAGTTGGACGAGTGGGGGGTATTGACTCTGATAAAGACTGTATTGAAGGGAACTAAGTCCTTTTTGTCCTAAATGGTAATAATGTTTCCCTTTTGAAGACTGTCTGGTTTTTTGGGGGGGTCCCTCCTTGTACATGCTTTTCTCTCTTATTTTTTTGGAGGTTGCTGTACTAAAGTGTTTCTACATTTCTTCACTCACAGTTTGTTAAACATCTGTTTGTTACCACTTTTCACAGACTTGCGGCTCAGCTACCGGACAGGAACATTCTGGCATTCAGCAGAAGAAAAGACACAGCTGCTGACAGACTTCCTCAAGGCCATCAACATCAGCAAGTAACATATTATCTAATGTTCTCACCATTATTTTCTGTTGCTGTTAAATCTTTTTTCTGTCAGCCTGTTGTTGTGGGATGGATTCAATCTTTTGTTAATGCAGACAATTGTTTCTGTATGCTAAAAGATACCTTTTCTATCACAAGTCTCAGTACCTCAATTTATAAGGACTTAAGGCTGTTTGGGCATAGTACAGTTAAACCGCTATATAACAAAGTCTGTAAAATCTGCACTTTGCTCTGTTACATCAAAATTTTTTGTTTGAAATTTGACCTCTTATGCAAGTACCGTGAATTTTTTGGACGTCTTCGTGGCACCGCCATGTACCCTATAGAGTCAATGTATAAAAACATCTGAAATTTCGGATGAAAAAAAAACACCCTTTGCCATCCGATTTTGCATACTTTTTGCCGCGATCTCAAGTCCGAAACGGCTATAATCAAAGCTACCACCATTGCCATTTTGATTATCTCGCTGCCTCGAACTGGTGCTCTCGCACACAGATCCACTGGCAGCCATAGACATCACCGCAGCAATGCTTGGTCTTTCGACTTTCGCTGCCAAGCTTCTTGCTGTTCGGTGCTGTGTTTTGCATTAAAACAATTCGCCACTGTTAGCAATGGTGCCCGCTACACCTTTGTAAACCTCACCAATGGCTTCGAAGCTCGAAAAACACAAGTTGCATAAAGCCGTTTTTTTTTAAATGTTAGCTTCGCCTCAATACAGCACTGTTACGCAGTGAAGCATACCTGACTGTTGCGGTGAAGCATATCAAGAGTGGAACGGGGCAGGAATACATAAGGAATACATTAAGGAATACATACCGTGTCATGGGACACGGTATGTATTCCTTAATGTGCTCCCTATGTATTCCTGACACGGTATGTATTCCTTAATTTGCACGCGTGCACCCATCGTCTCCTATCACAGTCCGATCACCGATATGCCTTAAAAGTGTACTGGCAAGCTTTCAGAGCTATTTCGGACGTGCTTGTGGCGATTTGAGCTCTTGGGTGCAGTAAAAGGCAAGCATTCATTTTTTCAGACTGCCCGATTTTTCAGACGTTCTCTCAGCCCCTAGAGAGCGCCCGAAAAATCTGATGTTGACTATAGGTACAGTAACACATACTTGCCTCAAGATAAGACACCCACAAATGAAATTCATGTGTGCTATGGCATGAGCCAAGTTATCAGGCATTTGGAAAAAACAAACTTCAGTCACAACAAAGTTGCAGTTTCTCCCCTAAGGTAAAGCATTGATAGCAGTAGGAAATTATTACACAACTACACAAAGTAACATGTGCAGTTTTATCAGGTGTATAACTTGAAGTAAACAATCGCTTATTAAATTAGCAAGCATGGTGTCACAAATGCAAAGTTTATCATGAACAGATCTTACCTGATGACCACGAACACTTGCTGTCACAATACTGGCATTATAAAGAGCGCAAACAGGAGGGAGTGAATACTATCTACTGCCTCGTTGTTCAATATGTCTTCGAAACTTGAGATTACGTGACCTCCGGCACTAGGTGCAAGTGAAGAAAGCGAACATGCATGTTCGATAAATGTACAGCCATGGCCACGGACGCTTGATCCCATTACTGTGTACTCCCCCTCCTCCCTCCTTGCAGGAGTGGGAAGATGGTGGCATCAAGCCACTATCATTCTCGACTCACCCTTCCGCCCACAACACACATCATGTGAACACGATAGGATCCTATTACATTGGGACTTTATATGGAATATAATGGCAAGGAGGACTTGTCTTTAGTACTACAAGTGTTACTCATCCTTATCAAATGCTGCTCCACTTCTGTGGTCGCTCTCGGTCACGCGACACACAATTTGTGAGGTGTGTCTGCAAGCAACCGCATGTAATTCAACTATTTGACCATCTGTGCCTGCGGCTATTTTGGTTTACTGCCTTGGCATTCCTCCACGGCGGCAGTGAAATTTCATTATATTGAAATCACGTATAAACACACTTTGTTATACTGAGATTCAGAATACATAGTATTTTATGGACAAGTTGTTAAAAAAAATATACTTCATGCTTCATACTGAGAATTTCATTATATTGAAGTTTGTCATACCAAAATTTAGCTGTATACCGTGGCAATGAAAAATCAGATTGCTGTAAATGTAAGCTTGTTGTAGGGAATTAGTATTCTATGCTTTTTGCAATGATGTAATGGTTGCTCTATAGTTGTGATTTCAAGGTATAAAATCCTTTGACAAAAGCAGGTACATTAAACGTATCTGCTTTTGTTCTTCGCAAGCAGTGGTGATGGCCATTGCATAGGACCTTGCTTTCCTGCTTAGGGTTGACATGCTGGTGGCTCACAGCAGCGCCATCTACCCGACCTTAAATGTCATGACCAGGCCAGGCATGCCCCACGTGAAATCAGTGGCTCTGCTGGCGCCAGCAGGACATCAACTGGTCAGGTATGTGTTGTATTTGCCCTTAACTCTTTTCCTACCATGGGGAAAATAGGTGTTTTTCGTAGGTTATGCCAGATTTTTTTTTCTGAAGAAACTACTACACTTAATATTTTGTGTAACACATAAACATAAAGCAGAATGAATGCAATTTTCATGCATGTAAGCTTTAGTAACGAGATGCATGTCATAAAAAACATATAAATTGCCAGAATCAAGATTATGGGATAAAATTGAACAAGCTTTGTAAAAACATGCTTGTAAGTACTAAGAAAAATATGTAACAAAAATTATGAAGTATACAAAATGTATGACCATCTAATAGACACTATCTCTGAAAAAATTAAAATTTGTTTATTGAACAGGCATTCCGCTACAAAAATTTAACGGCCAGCACTACAGTTCGGCGTGCCAGGCTGCGGTCGTGGATGTTCCGAGCTGGTTTGAGTCGTCGTCACTCTGAGTCAAAGCCTGACTAACAGGCAGCATCCTGAGACTCGCTGCTGCTCAATTCATCGATAAAATCAGCCGCAGACGCAGCTGAATCGCGACATCTGCGATTTTTGTTAAAGCGCGTGCACTACTCCCGGATGCAGCCATTTTTGCTTTCTACTTTTATGATCACGAAACTTTGGTGCGCATTCAAAATTTACCGCCTGGTATGGAAAAATCTAACTGCTTAGAAAACAAAAATATGGTTCTGCTTCAGGTCTAATGGCACAGTGTGTCCATAAGCATCATGTAAAGTCTCTAAAGCGGCGTTTGAAACAATCACTCGCCGGAGTGGCCACGGCAAGTTACCGCACAAACTTTGCTACGATCTCGCAACAGGGATGCCGGGCAGCCATTTTTGCTTTCTACTTTGATGGCCACGAAACATCAAAGCGCATTAAAATATCAGTGCCTGGTCGGAAAAAAATTAACTGCTTAGATAACAAAAATATAGTTCTCCTCCTTCACGTCCGATAGCGCAGTGTCCACGAGCGGCGCGGAAAGTCTCGAAAGTGGCATTTCAAACTATTGTTAGCAGGCTAACCATGCCCAATGGGCGTGGTACAGAAAGATTTAAGGCACTTATGTGTGTTATTTACACTGGGACGCTAATTTGCAAACCTCATAAGAAAACAGCCAGTCAAAGCACATATAATGAAATGGACACGTACAAGGTAGAAGCACTGGACCTAAATATTTACATTTGCACTTGAACTTCATTATATTGAAATAATGAATATAACATAAAAAACCAAATTTCTCTTTACATTCTCACAGAAATGCAGTCAAACTTGAATATAATGAACCCAGCTAAAGCAAATTATTCTCTATATTGAACATGCCATACTTACTGATCGATACACATGCAAAATAACTTCATCATAGTGGTCTGGAAGTTCGATACATATATCAAACTCGGTGTGTCCTCTACTAGCATCATAAAGCTGCCCGCTTGCAATGAATGCAGTGTTAAGGAGAGTTTTTATTATTACTTCATTTTTTCCCCCGAGTGGACTGCAGCATGTCGACATATTCTCATGCAACGAGATCACCATTCTCAGTGAACTGAGAAACAGTTCAAGGCACATGCAGAATTGTTACCTACTATGCATACTTTTATTTTCGATAAATGCATTCCTTGCTTGCTTTTTTTCCCTCTAAATTGAAATAAAACAATACTTTGGTTTGGGTGAATTGGTTCATCTTGACAGTTTTCATAAAAATGCGCTAATGATGAAGACAAAAGGAACAGATAAGACAAGATGGACACTGAACTTCCAATTGGCGTTTATTTCAAACGATCATGTATTTATGCACTGTGCGAAAGGTACATCATGCACACATCATTGTACAAAAGATTGTATAAGTCATTCAGTTAATACATATGTTTATATGGTCAATCAGTTCACAAGCCTAGATACCTCTAAAGAAATGTCACTTCTTTTTCCTGCAATGCCAAAGATGGACAGCTGACACACTTGTCACCTGACTATTTTGCGTCCTGTTTTTATTTTTTATTTCCTCAAGAAAGTTGTTGCCAAACATAAATGTGCATGTGCACTTTTTGCAGTGTTCAGCCAAGTGACTACCGTATCCTTTTCTAACATAATTATCGTGTTGTCTACTCCTGTTGTTGAAGCACTGGCTTTTTGCCCTATATAAACACGTCTACAATCTAAGGATATCTCACACACTACATCTGAAGTACATTTGGTGTAATCGGTTCGGTAATTAGTTTGGCATTGCATGCATTTCTGGTTCTTTTTCTTTTGAGGGTTACACCCTGCTCATAATTGACAAGGCGCTGAAAAAGATATATTGACGGTGTTTCAGTTTGTGAACTTTTTCAAATTATGTGAAGCTTTGTGTAGGCATGGAATTACATGCACAGGTCTTTTGTCACAATCTTTGGTTGGGCACTTTCTTCCCCATTTTGATTTTTGAAGTAATGTCTAATTTTGAAGAAACTTTGGTTTCTCTTCTGCTGGCTAATAAGCCATCTTTTTCAATTGCATGAATAAATATTATACATTCTAAAAAGCAACCTACCAGTCTAGCTTCATATAGTTATTCTCTTTATTGTTCCTTTAGTATATGTACGTGAGCGCTTCGTAAGCAGCACTTAATCACTCAACAGTTTGAGCATATTCACCTCTTGTAAGGCATCTTTCAGCCACCCCACCGTGTATGCACATAATAGATAAATGCTAGACGGTTTAAAGTTATGTATATTAAGAATTTTGCCAATATTTCTTTCCCTTGTATCTTGCTCACTTCAAGTATGAAACATCTTTTGGACGTCTATGTATAGACATCCTGCAGCCACCTTGAAATGGCTAAAAACAGCGAAAAAAAATTTGTCTAGGTCAATATGTTTAATACACATCTTTTCAATGTTATGAATAGATTAGATGCCTTGAAAAACATGTCATTCAAGTATCTTGACATTGAAAATTTTATTTAGCAGCTTTTAGCCATTTCAAAGGGCGTACAGGAATTTCTGTGTATCGATGAGAATCCTGTGGTATGCACCACAAAACCTGGTAGGTAATTTCTGTATATCCAGCTGTCTAAAAGCTACTACACTTGTTATGAGTTCGCACTTTGCATCGCACTTTTGGTTGGGACCTTGTTGTCTGAACTGTAAGCATTTGCAGACTCTAAAACGTAAGAAAAGAAGAATTTTTTAGGAAATCATGCAGGTCCAATGCACATGTTATGGGAAGTGAAGCTTTAGTCAAGCAGTGTTATGAAATCCTGTACAACTAACAGCAATTCATGAAATTGTGTTTACTTTCACAATTTGTACACTTATTCATGAATTTTAATCTGTTGCCACTTTTGCAGAGCCATCAGGCCACTACCCCTGATGCGAGCCTTTGCAGTGCACTACACCAACCCGCGGTATCAAGGCTTCATGAGACATTTGGGCATTGCCATCATGAAGTACACGCGAAGTCCTATCAAACCGAACATTGAAGATGCCATTATGTCACTGCAGACCATGATCTTTTCTGACTATGAAGAGGTGCGCATGTTTCTAAGCTCTTGATATTCATTATTATGTTCACGTTTTTATTTAGATTTAGTCACTTATTTTGCACAGTGAAAACTGCTGTCATGCTTTGTTGCTTATTGTTAAAAATGGTTACTGTGAACTAAGCAGACACTCAACATTTTAAAACATGGCAAATGAGTAAGGAAGTTTCTTAAAGTGTTTGTCGGGTGACCAGACAAGCAATATAGACAAGCTGCAGTTTTGTAAATCGATGGCTGTATGGTTTACTACAAATGCAGTGTGGGCAGACGCTCAAGCTGTGCTCTGCGCACTCCGCTTTTATACTTCATTTTTATGCTTTCGCTAAATTTGAATTTGGTTTGGGGTGTGAAATTTCTTATAGTAAATTTTCATTGGAATTCGTCATTACCACAGCGAATATTTGCTCCATGCCTGTTTAACAATGTCAAGAATAAAAAGAATAACTTTCACTTTAGCTGTAAGCTTTGATCTCTAAATGCAAGAATTTAAATAGTCACCTGACAAATCATACCACATCTATTTGCTGTTGGCAGAGGGTAGTGATATAGCTTTCTCCGAGGCAGTTCTCTACACAGCACTAAAACTCATTTGTATTTGACCAGAGCAGACAAGTGTGAAAATGAGTTGTGACACAAGCAAGGTACAATAGGGCTGCTGGGTCAGCTGACACGTTTACTTGTGCTTGCTATCCAGGCATCAGATTTAACACATTTTACATACAGTTAAGCAAAAGAGAACAAATGTGCCGGGAGCTGTCATGACTGCTTACACTATCAGTATGACTTTTTCATTACCTCCCAGGCTCTTCCTGGTTTTTTCAGTGTACTGACGACAATGAGTGGCAGTGCTCTCACCTCTATTTACACTATAAGGTGTATAATGCACACTTTATATGGTTAAAGGAAGGTAGTTATAACACAAATTGAAAGAGGGTCACCAAATTGAAGGAGCAAGGCGGCCGCAGCCAACCAGAACATTTAGACCGTGACATCTGCTTGCAGTCTTCCGAGTTTATTGCAGTCCTGTAAGCCAGCATTGAAGCCAAGGTAGCAATTGTGAACTCCTAATTTATCGGACACCTTGCAGTGGGATGTCACATGAAATGAAAAATTCTCTATAATGCATGTAGCACATAAAATTGGCATATTATATGCGACTCTACAACATATTTTTCGTCATATTTGTGAATAGAATTTTCGAATAACTTGCACTGACCGGGATTAAATTGTTTAATGCGTACTTTCACATCAATTGTAAGTTACGTGAGTTAATGTGTTGGTTTTACCCAGGCTAAATGCATCATCAGATTCAGGTTACAGGTTTGCGATAGCAATTTTTGTTGCGGGGCTACAAAGCTGCAAACTTGGCGCTCAGAAGTTATTTGAGATATCGCAGTTTTCGGAAATTTTATTTCATACAGCAGTTACAAGCTAAGAATCTGGCTGCCTCTTAACATCGCTGTCTAACACCTTGGCAACATAAAATTTTTAAAAATTTCTCATCACTAATTGGGTTTGAGCCAAGATGACTGTGGTAAAGGTGCTATACTCCACAGCTCCATTATGCTGCCTGCAAAGCACACACACAGACAGAGAGAAAAATGTTAAAATTTGCTCTTTTGGTCCACAAAAGAATTTTAATCGGTCACATTGAAAATAGCTACCCAAAATGCAAAAGCTCTTCTTTCATTGATGAAATTAAATCTGAAAGGTACTTTCATACAAACAAAATGTGCTACGTTTGTGTTTTACAAGCGCTGTTCTTCATCCTTCTTTTCATGTTACCATCATTTTCTGCACTGATTTTATTTAAGTATGTATATTGATTGTAGCTTCGTGGCTCCAGCCAAAGAGCTTGAAAATCGAAATGCACACAACCATCACAACTCGCCACTTAAATGTGCTCTAAACTTCCATTTACAGGACCATAATAAAACAGCACCATTTCAGCTTAAATTGGTGACGTGCTCTTTAGTGCTCTTTCAGAGCTCTATTTCTGTTTACTTGGCGTGAAAAAGAAAGAATAAGAGGACGAGAAAAGTTTATACTAAAGAATTAAACGAAGACCAAATATTTTTTTTTTAAATAGCATATTTACTAGAATCTAGGCCGACCCCGATTCTAAGCTGATCCCCGAAAGTACGAAGCCAGAAAAAAAAAAAAAAGAAAGGAACTTACCTTAAATGTAGGCCGAAGAAGAAAGCAAGGACAGAGTTCACCAAATGAAAACAGCATTTATTAAATAATGAACATGCCGAGCTCATTCGATGTCATCATCGGTGCTAGCCTCGTCACTATCTTCCTTATCGCTGTCATCTTCAGAGAGTGCACTATCTTCAAACAGTAAATGCCATCCTCGTTGAATCACACACAAAAGGCATCTCCCATTGCCCCCTCCAACAACAGACTTTTTCCTCATCGATGCCAAAGTCCTGCCCGACTTGAACGTTTGATGATGCCTCTGCGGCTAGCACAACTTTTTGTTTGAAAGCAGCACTATAGTGGCATCGCCTGTTTGGTGCCATTACGATAACGCCATGCTGCATGCCGATACCATAGAATAAACAACCAGCTCCGATACGACAGAGATCAAAATGGCAACGTCGCTTGTATACTTCATTTGGTTACTGGCGCAGCTAGTAGCAGCTGCGATACTGAATCTTCTAGGTGGCGCTAGGTATGCACCATAGCTATCAATTTTAATTAAAAACTGGCACGTTTTTCGAAAACCTCGAATCTAAGCCAACCCTAGAGTTTGGTATATGATTATTTGAAAAAAAAACTATCGGCATAGTTACGAATAAATATGGTATCCAGTCACAGATTACAAAGTATTTTCTCATGTTTTGGACATTTTCCCATAGGAAATGTTACTGAAGCTTGCTAGGTTCAGTATTTGCTTTCTTCAGAAAGCGATGTAGTTTTTCTCTACCATTAGATGGTTTAGACCTAGAGTAGATGCCTTCATACAGCCAATAACAGATGCAAATGTTTTCTATGTAATGTATGATGGTAAAAAAAAAATGTTGGATAACTTGTCATGAAGTGGTCCATACAAATTTTCAGGAACCTGTTGATAACATTGAAACATGTGCATTGTTTGTCATTTTCCAGTGACTGTTTTTCACCAGCTAACTTGTGTTACAAAGTTATTTCTTGGCGCAAGATACACCTTCATGTATCAGAACTTTCTCAAATGTTGTTGCCAATTCTATAGCAGAACAATCTTTCCCAATCACATCGCATGTGCGACGCGAATAGTGGTGTACATTCTGGAAAGCACACAAACACCAGCGATTACGCTGGAATGTACAATGAGCCATGCACAAACAGCAGACACACTTTACTCGTAGATCAGAGTTCTACAACCAACGATTGTGCTTGCCACTATCATTGTGGTTGTGTGTCACAAGCTTTTCTAGGCACAAATTCACCCAATAAAGAGTAAGATTCGGGACTTACAAATGCGGCACTGTCTGGTTCCTCACCATCACTACAATGTAACAGTGTAGACAATCAGTGAGGCTGATTCATACAGTTTAAGTGGGGCCTTTGCATGTTGCAAGATATGCAAAATAATCTAGCCTATTTCTTGCAACATTGCTGCTCAATTGCCCTCAGCCATACTACATTGAGCAAATTATGCTTTCTTGCAGGCAGGTGACAAGATAAAGCAAGTTGCTGACAGTGGCATACCTTTGCTCATAGCATTCAGTGAGAACGATCGAGCCATCAACCCACAGGTTATTTTCAACATGGTGGACCTTATTGGCACACGGAACCAAGATCTTTGGCTCTATGACGCTAATGGCAAATTGGTCAGAAAAGGTAAGTCGTACTTGCAAACACATTCTTTCAGCTCATTCTCACCTTAACTGCACAGATCAGGTTGACCAGTTCTACTTCATATAAGTAAGCGGACTTGCACATGTCCACTTTTGCTAAGTTTGCTTGAAAATTGTTTATTAGCTCACTTTTTTTTGGACTAGTTAAGATTCATGCTTTTCGGTTACGAAGAATAATTGTTTTATGACTTCATGTACCTCATTGCTATCATGCATCTCTTGACATGATGAAATTTGCTGCTAGCCTCAACTAGTATATAAGTTTAGATGTGTGACTGAAATGTGCAACTCCCAAAAAAAGATGGGAATCTTAAAGGGCCTCTCACCAGGTCTGGCCATTTTGAGGTGACAAGCGCAGAGCATATAATGCGCGCTAGTGATTTTGTTTGCGAAGAATTGCATCGCTACTCGCTGCGGAAAGGTCTGAAATTTCAATCCAAACACCGTTTTCTCTTTCCCTTGCGGCAACCACGCTCCAAGCCGGATGGTGACATACTCATGTCCCTGCACCTATATACTCGTGTCCGCAGTATGACGTCGTTCGAGGTGGCGCGCGACTTCAAGAATTATTCAATGCAACATCTGTTATTTGTGTGATCAGTGTCTTGAATTGACAAAGTGAAGTTTAGAAACATAATAAAACACACAAATGGAATGTCTATGTGTCTTTTGTTTTACTTCGCACTGAAGCAAGAGAGATGTACTTCCGCTTCGTCTGCTTGTTCCCACGATCGTTCTGTTACATGCACAGGTACCGAAACTATGCCATGTTCTACTGTGTTCCAGCACGTGATCATGCTCTGTGATCCGCTTGTTCTGCCTCAGTATTCGTGTAGCACTGAAGTATACCGCTAGTCATGTGTCCTTGCGCATGGCGCACAAAATTGTGCGCTGCGCAAAACCAGACAATCGGAACAGCTCGCACCTGACGGCGTCAGCAGAAGTGCGCAGTGCCAAAAAAAAGAAAAAGGAGGGGAAAGAATGAAAGCAGGGCCCGGGCTGTTTGTGTCACGTGATCCTCAAGGTTTGGCATGGGAGAACGCAGGGAAGGAATTTCGCTTGCGGCAGCTAGACAGGGTGAGTGGGGAGAGTGTTTTGCTTGGCAGTGGAACCCACCTTCTGAAATCATGGGTTTGCGGCACTGAAATTTTTCTATCTCGGCTATTAATGAGCCGATTTGAAGAATGTTTGTGGCAGAACGCTCCCTAGAGGACACATAACAACTTCGAGCATATAACCAAAATTGCTATGAGGCCTGGTGAGGGGCCCTTTAAGGGTTACTATATTCACATATAGGAGAAGTCCATCTCCTTGCTGCAAGAGAAGTGCACCACGTGACAGCAATATCGTGCCTTAATCGGGGATGGCTCCCTGCAGAGGTAGGGGACTGTTTTTCTTAAGCCACTGTAGCGCCCACTGATGCCACTACGTGCGGATGCTAAAAGTCGGCGCCCTCGGTCGGCATGGCAAAAGATGACGAAAATAAAGTTGGGCGGCGTGTGCTCATGGTGCAAGCACGGCATGGGCTAGTCTGTTTTAAGAGCCGGCTACACTGGTCCTCTGGTCCTGGCACTATGCTGCAACCTCTCGGTTTGCAAGATTGGGGACTCTGGACTATGAGATCACTGACCGCAGCAACCTATCACCCTCAGGCAACCTTCCGCCTGACGCTACCTCGCACCCACAAGATTTCGCAGCTCTACAGCTTCATTTGCCCACATTTTGGTGCAAGGACCCATAGGTTTGGTTTGCCCAGGTCGAAGCCTCCTTTGATCTACACCACATCACCTCACAGACTTTTCGGATTGCTGCTTAACGTGCCAACCTGTCTCCTGAGGTTTCTCACAAGGTGGTCGACATCATCGCTGCCCCTTTGTGGGATGCCCCATAACAGCACCTAAAGCAGAGTATTTTGGACCACATCATGGCGTCTGAGAGCGCACGCCTCCAGCACCTGCTCACCTCCGAGGAGCTGCGAGATCACCGCCTTTCCCAGCTGCTCCACAGCATGTGATGGCTCCTGGGCTCAAGCAATGTCGACATGAATGGTACGCTGTTGAAGCAGCTCTTCCTGCAGCGCTTGCCATAGTCCACCCACCTTGTCTTGGTCACTGCAGGAGACCTGACACTTGACCAACTCGCCCAGCACACTGATCGAGTTCACGACGCGACTTATCCTTCTGTCACCACTCTTTATTCAACCCCAGGGCCCTCTATTATGGCCCACTTACAGTCCCATATTAACCAGCTCGCCGTCTCCATCGACGCCCTTCAGATATTCTCTCATGACCAGTGCAGCTCCTTCTCACGCCCCAGCCGCTTTCCCTCTTGTCCAAGCAGTTCCCACTCGTGCAGTTGTTGAAGCTCGCCTATTTGCTAGTACCATCACACTTTCCAGCACCGCACCCGCCAGTGCAGGTCCCCATGCCAGTGGTCGGGAAATGCACTGTGAGATTACTGATGGCGGCATGTGACCTCGTCTTACAACCCAGTTGCTTTTTCATTGTCATGCATCGCATTTCTGGCCTGCGCTTCCTTGTAGACACTGGTGCCGAGGTCAGCATACTGCCATCCTCCAGGCGTGACAGCCCTTCCAAGTCACCTGGCCCTATGCTCCGCACGGCGAACTCTACCTCCATCGCCAAATATGGTTTACAGTCCCTCACTCTTGACCTTGGCCTGTGGCGCACGTTCCAGTAGGTCTTCATTGTAGCCGACGTCAATCAGCCTATCCTCGGCTCTAACCTCCTGACCCATTTCGACTTCTTCGGCATGTGCCGTTGACAGTAAGGCGCGATTCTCCGTCCCTGGAGCTCTGTCGGCTGTCGCTCCCACTGGCATCTGCACACTGATTCCACCATGCCCATACGCTCGCATCCTCAAAGTCTTTCTTGAGGTGACGAGGCCCTGCAATTTAAATGGGCCACCTAAGCACAGCGTAGCCCACCACATTGTCACGCGTGGTCCACCCATCGCAGCTCGTCCACACTGCCTTTTTGGTGAGCATCTGGCCATTGCTACACGGGAATTCAATCACATGCTCCAGCTTGGTATTATTTGCCCTTTGTCCAGCAGTAGGGCCTCCCCACTCCATCTGGTGCCCAAGAAAGAACCGGGTGACTGGCGTCCGTGCAGCGACTACCGGGCATGCGACGCTCACACAGTCCACAATAGCAATCCCCTTCCTCACATTCAAAACATCACAGGCCACTTGGAAGGATGCAAAATCTTTAGTAAAGTGGACCTTGTCAAGGACTATCACCAAATCATCGTTGAGCCTGCCGATACCCTGAAGACGGCCATTACTACACCCTTTGGCCTGTTTGAGTATGTGCGCATTCCCTTTGGCCTATGCAACACAGCTCAAACGTTCCAAAGGTTCATTGCCAAGGTGACGCGGGGGCTCTCGGCTGTATTTTCCTACATCGACGACATCCTCGTCGCGAGTCCCCATCCATAAGATCAAGATTGTCACCTCCGCAAACTCTTGAATGCCTGGTTGTCAACCCCCAGAAATGCGTCTTTGGGTCTTGCGAGCTCGAGTTCCTTGTCTGGCACGTCGTAGGCACCAGAATCGGAAGCAATGACATCAATGCGAACATCCAAGATCAAATTTTAACTACGCACCACGGTGACATTCAGTAGGCAGAGGGTTGTGGGCACTCCCCGCTCCGCCGTAGCCTTCACAGTGAAGAAGGAGCAGAAGTACTGCGTAGGGGATTTGATTGCCAATAAATTCTGCTGAATGCATTGAAGTACTTTTTGTAAAAAGTTATTTCTGAAATAGTCTATTTTAAGATCAAATGCATTCCTTGACTTTGATGGTTCAGGGTGGTTCAGGGCCTCTTTAATTCAACAACTGCCAGTTGCACTCATTTCTGTCCTTGCCACCAAGCTGTATATTGTTTTAGATGGCACAGATGTGTCCGATAAACTGTTTACAGTGTAGTCCCCACCTCTGCCAGTACATGTGTCTACCTGCTTACAACAATATTCTGCTTGTCTATTTTTAGACAAGCTTTTCTCTGTGTTTCAAGTTTATATTAAAGGTGCTATTTACTTGATTTTGATTCATGTGGCCAACCTAGAGCAGATAAGTTATTTTTTGAAGATTTCATGTGTAAATTACATTTAATAATATGAATAATTTAGGTAATGGAAATAATATTTTGCTTCGTTTTGTTTTAGCCTTTCGGATGTGTCTTGATTCTTAACAGCTCCTTGCTTGTTGAAATTTAAGCTCCCATTTGGCCTTGTTTGGTGGTGCCTATAGAACCTGGAATCTTGCCTTGGTAGTAGAAGTTACTTCACCTCTCACTTTGTAGTTTTGATATACTTGTGTTTTAAACCACTCTTTATGCCTTAGGATCAACATCAGGCCAAAGAAAAGTGATGCTGTTCAAGAAAGGAGGTCATTACCTGTTTCGCCGTCATCCAGAAGTTGTCAATTCTGCCGTTATGGATCTTCTTCAAATGGCTCTTGCATCTAGCAAGTAACTGGTCTTTGACATGGGGTAAAACACTCAGCCAAGACAGCAGTTCACGATAAGTAGTTGATCTGAGGCATCATCCTGAATTTATTAGTTCTGCATTCAGCTAACTTTCTTGTAGCAATGCAAATGTAGTTCACTGCACAGTAACAGTGTCAGTAACTTTCTCACCATTTTTTATCTCACTTGCCTAACTACTGCTCTGATTATTTGTGAGCATGCAGTTTTCCAACTTTATTCAATGATGTGCTCTGGCACTCTTAGAAACTTTGGGAACTGTGAACTGTGTGTAACAGTCCATCATACAGGACAGGCTTTAAAAGTGAACCAGACCTTGGGTAGCCTTGATGTGTGTGTATGTCAGTAGCTCTGAGAAAACAGCGTGACTTTAGGCACTCAATAATGTGACAGTCTCCTACAAGTCTCAGGAATTCTAATTACCACTCCTGTCACTTCAGCTTTTTCTAAAGCTTTTCTTAACTATGCTAATTTAATATGTGCATGATGCAAAGTAAAGCTTAAAGAAGGATCACCATCACCCACAAATTTTAGATCTTTGAGGAATGCCAAGCAATATCTAGACATTGGCATTTCTAACACATGCTGTAGAGACATTTTCCTTCTCTGTACTTGTTCGCTTTTGTGTAGCTTCACTAACTCACCTGTCTCATTGTAGTTTATGCCAGTTTTTAGTTAATTGACTGAATGATAGGTTCTCCAATACTCCCAACACATAAGAACCCTCAGAAAGCATCTGTGTACATTTTACACAAGTTTTGCGGGGTTTAACATCTATAAAAGTATTAATCCTTAACCAAAGTAAGCTAAAGGACTACTCAAGTGTACAGTGCACCCAATTTATACACGCATCTTTTTTGTTTTATTGTATAAAGCAGTTATAAGGAATGTACCATATTTATTCGAATATAGGTTGACCTCTTTTTTCCAGAAATGTTACCCCATAATTACCTAACAACCTATATTTGTGGTCAAAGCTAACAAAAGTACCAAGCTAATGGAGTTCCAATGTAGAACAGAGTCGCCGCCAGAGCCGTGAGCGCCAAGGCTGCAAACCAAAACACCCTACCATGCATGTCAATATGATACATCGAAGCAGCAGTTGCACAAAACACAAATATTCTATTTACTCGATTTTAACGCGCACCGATTGTAATGCGCACCCATACAGTACAGTACTAACTAAATTAACAAGCAAACATGAACACATCTCACTCAGTGACTGCGGAAACTCGCTGTCAAAACGCTGGAGTGAGGAAGTGCGGCAGCAGCTGCCTCTCGCTTCAATGCAAACTATAAGCAGCAAAAATTCAGCGTGCAGTAAACTCTGTCCCCGTCGCAGATCGCTTTCAAGACAGGACTGAGACGATCGTATCGCTGAATTGGATTGTCGCAAATACGTCCTGCTTCGGTCCACTGTGTTGCTTTGCTGGGGAAAACCGTCTCCTCCTGTTTGCGCCAGTCCTGCATGCAAGTTACGGGTACTCCGAACACCTGTGATGTGGCCTGATTTCCGTCCGTCTACGCGCACATGACACTGTCCTTTTACATGCAGCATCATGATGAACTCGGCAATTCATGCTAAGAGAGCTAACACAGAAAACGGGAAGACAGACGGTGGACCACAGAGGGAGAAAAGCTTAGTAGAGGTCCCGACCAGCACAGACGTGTTGGAAACAGTGTGGCAGAAGTAACATGCTGTTCTTTGCAAAGGAGCACTGCGGCTGGTGCCTCAAATGTCAACGTTGCCATAGCAACCGTGCTCCTGAAGCTCTCGCTGCTGGTGTCAGCCTCTAAAAAGTGAGATAAGATTTTTCCACTTGTGTCTTTCTTGCAGCACATTTTGTTCGCGAGGCAAGCTGACTTTAAGTTGTGGTGTGAAGCTTGAAAGTTTTGTTTTGGGTCTGTGAGTGTGACTGTCAGTCAGCAACAGAGATACTCAAGTAATTACGGCGCGGGTCTTTGTCGTCTTCTTCAACGGGCCACGGAAAAAAAGCACAGGAGCACGTCTGCTTCACTAAACCTGATACAGAAATCTCGCAAGCTTTGTTCTGACATGCATCAGCAGCATGCACTTCCAGCAGTTCATAGCAACGAAAGTTTAAAGCTTGTGCCTATCTGCTCTCGTGAGCTGATTGGAGGTGCAGAGGGAGATGGCATACCGACATGGCTGCACTACCAGCTTCAAAGACGTGACTTCAGGGCCTCTCTTATTTTGTTTCTTTTTTACATATGGTGAACTAATGCCTAAGCACACCTACTATAGCACATGGAGGAAGCTACGGCAGCTAGGGCGTACGAGGCATCCATTTTGAAATGCCTATGTGGATATGGTAATACAGATTTATTGTCATGCTCGATTCTAACGTGTCAATTCTAATGGGTCGACCTATATTCGAATAATTTTTTTTTATTTCTCTGAGAGCACAATATTAGGGGTAATATTTTTGAGTAAGTAGAGTAATATGAAAAATTGAAAAAGAGAAGCATACTCAAGCAGGTGTACCTGTGATCACATCAATAATAACGAGATTTCAGTGTCAAAGTCAAATTGACAGTTTTTCAGTTGGGCTAGTCTTATGTGCTGTCTCAAAGATTTGTCAAGATGTGGAACTTTGAAAGTTAGTGTGTGTGCACTTCGATGTGCCTTTCCTTCACCTCACCAGTGTTTGTATTCAGCTACATGTGCCATCTGGGAGCTTAGCAGATTTGTAAATCAAATGCACAAAAAAAGATGAATCAAAGGTTTGCAAGAACTTGCTAAAGGGACTCAACAATGCTTCTTCTTCAAAACATAGATTGCACTGGAGTTAGGTTGATACCTCTGAATGAATATATTCCCACAGAAATCTTCTAAAAGCACATAACTAGGACAGCAAATTAAAGAGCGCAATGTTCATTTCCCCATTCCACTTCAACAAAATCTTTCTTCTCAGCTATGGGCAGCATATTGCTCCTTACTTTTTCTTCTTTCCATGGTGCTCTCATGGTAACCCTTGAAGATTGGTGTCTTAGAAAGATGCTGGAGAGGGATACATCTTGGAGGGCTGTATATGTGGGCATGAACTTTCACTCAGGCGCAAGTTGTGGCTATGAAGAATGCTCTAATGGCAGGCATCTATGGGTTGTTGTACAGGTCTATAATGTCACGGGCATCCCGTAACAGGAAGGAAGGGGGCTGGAAAACAATGGTAGAAAACAAGCAATCTTTTATGCGAGATTGTGGGTTGCCTGCTACGTGCAGTGGAATAATATTTGGCAGGCATGTCCATTGTCCACAGACAGCGAATGTTTTCGTGCCCAAAAGGCGTTGCATTGCCCCTTTAAAGGCCGCTTCATGGAGATCTCATTAACAGTATGTGCCTTGCGTGTTTTGCTTGCAAATGACAGCACATAAAGTGCAGGTCTGCTGCTGCATCCATGCGAGCTTTATGCTAGTTCACCTCTTAGTGTTGTCCTGTAGTTTTCACTTTTTTAGGTGACCACTGAAGTTCTGTTGGAGTATTCGCAGAGTGTTGGCACCTTCTCCTCAAGATCACATGTGAGACTCCTCAGGAAATTCTGCTCAGGAATAACTGCTGTTTGCGTTTATTGAGTTGAGGTAAAAAAGTGTTGCTGAATCTGGGTATTTAAAAATAATGTTACATCACTTACTGCAGTGTGAGCTTAAGACCTAATTCCCGTTGAGGCATCCATAAAGTGATAAACGCATTAACCTCATTCGTTCGCTTTTTATTTCCTTGTTAAGATAATGCTTGGCTTGTGGGCTTTCTTATAAAATTTTGTAAGCCATGCAAAATTTCTACTACTCCCTTCATTGAATGTGAGGGCGATGTTGGTGTTTCTGATGGGAAAATTACATGCATATTCTACGTATAGATGCAGAAGGTTCCCGAAATTGTATTTTGCATTGAGTTTATTTGGCGGTATCACTTTGCGAGTCTCGGAATTATTATTTTATTGATCAATTTCATTGAGTCCCTTTCTTTACATTTGTCATGCAATGTATACAGGCTTAATTTAACACCAACCAATCGCAGTCTGTGCTGAAGCTGTAGCAATGTGAGGGGACCTTCCAAGTTTTTGTGTTGAGCACAGTTTTTAGTACATTCGTTCTGCATTCCCTCTTATCATTATATTTTTAGCACAGCTTTATTTATGGTACAGTTTTCTGATGCAATGTGCCAATGCAGTATGCATTCAGAATTATTTTTCTGTATTAGTATTCAGGCAGCACATTCTTTTTATTCTCTTTTGCTCATGCACCCAATTTTGTATCATCCTAATAGGTCATAATTATCACTGATGACTCATTTTACTTTTTCTTTCCGATGTCCTATCTTCTTCCTTTTGTTTCTGCTTCACTTTTGTTACAAATTTGGTGAATTGCTTTCATTCTGACTAAAGTAAGGGGTAAAACAATTGGCAGCAACAGTTGCTATCGTGAGACTTCAGCAGTTTTAGTAAAAGCATAATCTTTCTTGGGCCACCCGAAATATATTTAACACTCAGCATAGTGCAGCGGGTATAGGAGTAGGGTATTAATTGTGGTTCATCAGGTGGTTGTGTGCTTAGCAGCCAGTGGCTTTGCGGTAACTCATTTTAAGCAGGCTTTCAGAACTCTGTCATCTATAAATATTAATGCACACACAACTTTATGGTTTACAAGTAATTAAGGTAAGGAGACCAGTACCTATTCATTTTCCATTAAGTTACAGTGATATGCTCACTCAGCAGTGCAATTTATCAAATAATAAGAAAGAGCCATAGAAGAATACATTTATTAAGCCAGATAATGAACACTCAGACAGTGAGGTGTGTTAGGCACCCGAGTTATGCAGAAGTTTGCTAGTTGAAGGAATGAGCAAAACGAGAACAAAGTGAAAAGCCAGAGCTCTGGCTTTCACCTTGTTCTCATTTGCTCACCGTCTTGAGTTTCCATCTCCAGTTTTCCCAAGGTGAAGGAAGCATCACCAAAAAAAAAATTGGCATCCATCTGGAGGTATCACGAGTGAAGCACCTTGCTAAACCAAACTTGTTAGCGAATAGAATTCTTTGTGTATTGTGTAGCCACACAACAACTGTATGTATTTGTTCTTGTCTGTCGTTTTGGGTGATGCATTTGTAATTGCTTACAAGTTGTCTGACCTCAGTGCTGTGTGTTAAATTTTGGTGTATGTACGCAACCAGATCTTTATACATATGCAACCATTGTATTGCAGTTTCTTTTTGTGTGTGTATGTTCGTTTCAGTGTACTCAATGTTTGTCAGGTATAACCACTTGTTTGCTGAGCAAACAAGTTTGCTTCGTCTGCAGAGATATTTATTGGGCTCTCCTGGTGAGATGCCCCATGAATGACTGTCATTGAAATGCTCCTGGTGCCAGATTCTGTGAGAAGTTATCACTGAGTTTCGGACATGCACCGTATGAGAAAGCAGCAGACATACGCCGTGGACATAATCAGCAGATCTGTGCTGAACAAAATATGGAAATGTGCTGCCCTCTGTTGTCGCTATCTGTTTCCATTCATCCTGCAGAGGAAAGCTCAATCTGAATTCTCACAAGGTCTGGTGCCACTGAAACATTTTATGTGTGCTCACATAGATATACTAATACAACTGGTTAAGTTTCAAACACCTGTACTACTACCTGGTGAAATGATATTGACAAGTGAATGTGGCAGAACCTCTTTTATATAGTGAACGATGTTGAACTTTATACATTTTCCCAGTTACCTTCATAACACATTTTTTGTGCAGCCTATAACATGGCTTCAATATATATGGCTTCATAATGTTTAATAAAACTGATTGGCAGCACTTGTTTCATTATTTGGATCTGTAGTTATTTCGAGTGATTGAACACGAACTCTTCTTTTACATCTGTTCACTTTCACTGTATTCTCATGATAGTGTAGCGAAGTGACGCAGCCGTGAGATATCAGACGCATCAACTCACCAGGGAGACGGAAGAAGAATGGGGATGAGCTCTGGCAGGGGAAAGTCCAAATCCGCAGGTACGACGACGAGAGTAGCATTTGAACAACTAGATTTATTCACTTGGTATTTACCTTATTAAGTTTAAACTGTACAAAATATCTACAAACAAAACGATGCCATACCTGTCGTCGTCGGCCTGCCTGACCGGCCTGGTCCCCCGTGGTGAAGGTGCGCCGTCCGCTGCTGTCTACTTGCTCACCCTAAAAACTACTCGAACTATCCCTTAAATAAGTTTACACCGCATCCAAGAGACACTTTTCTCCACCAATGGGCTACTTCGTTACTCCGACCAATCAGGCAAGCCGACATCATCCAATGAGCGTCAGAGTTCAGAGGGTCAAGAAATGGTCGCGTCAACACTCCGTACACAAAAGCACTCCGACCATAACTAATCAGCTTTTGACAGCCGAGCGTGGGACGAAGACGCGTCAGGTGCACGTGTGACGTCAGGCGCGGCGGCCGGGTGGCAGTACATGCCCGGCGCCGCCGCGATTATTTGGGATACAAAGGGCTCCCCCCGTGTTGCGGAGCCCACAAAATTCCCGGAAAGCAAGCAAAGAGGCCCGCGCTATACTCTTTTCGCGACAATAGTTTATCGTTAGCTTCATACAGAAAGCATGAGCAATAACAAAGCATTCATTTCTGAAAATGTCTTTTAAATGCGCGTGATGAACTTGTTTGCCTTTCTTTTTTTTCTAATATAGTCCTGAGCAACAAAGGCAGAGATGACAAATTGGCCTCTCTAAATGAAAACAGTAAGGATATTATGCAAGTGCTTTTGAAAGTAGTGTTTGAGGCACTTAATCTGCTGCTTAGGGTGCCTGGCAGAAGTGTGAATTAAAAAAAGAAAAAGCCACACATAAGCAGTTTTACAGCTAAACAGGATCTGCTAATATCAGTGCCCTTCAAGTCTTAGCAAAAATAACAAGTCCCATCATTTATATTTCAAAATGCTTTCCAAGACCACGCTGCATGGTATGAACTGTCACAACAGACAGTCATAAGTGATTAGGCGAGAAAACACACAGTCCTTTTTCATGATTTGCTAGTACCAGTGCTCATTTGATAGTACCAGCTCATTTCAACGAACAGCTGGAGTGGAAAGCAAAGAAGAAGCTGTGATACTTAAGCATCAGCAGTAACAAAATTCATGATACTGTCACGCTGTAGTGACAGTGCAGAACGCAGTAGCAACAAATGTGGATCACATGACTAATTCTTTATTGGGCATTGTCTAATTCTTTATTGAGCATTGTCTAAATGCTACAAACACGAGAGCAAGAAACTGAAGCACATGGAGTAAAGAAAATAAAAAACAAAAACAAAGTCCCAGAGTTTGTTAGCGCTGGTAGGGCTAACAAATTGGTAAGGGCTTAAGGTGCACAACATGAACTATTTCAGGCTGTTAGTGGCGCCTCTGTGATTGTGAAATACCATCTGGCACAACTTCATAGTCCAGTGAGCCAACACATCGGATAATCTTGTAGGGTCCGAAATAGCATCACAAAAGTTTCTTGCTAAGTCCTCATGGGCTTATTGTAGTGCAAACCCAAGCATGGTCGCCAGGCTGGTGCTCCAGGTAGTGTTGTTGAAGATTGTAATGCCAGCTGCTGGCCCTCTGCTGGTTCTTGATGTACAGGCAAGCGAGCTGTTGAGATTTTCTTTGTCGTGATGCACTGCAGCGTGGCATAGAGAGTCGTCATTGGGTTCCTCCCGTAAACCAGCTTGAACGGTGTGGTCTGCATTGTTTCTTGCACTGTTGTGTTGTAAGCGAAGGTTATGTACGGAAGGACGGCATTCTACGCCTTGTGCTCAATGTCAACATACATACCTTGCTAATACGTAGGCGAGAGTCTTGTTCAGCCGCTTCGTACATAAGACCATTAGTCTACTTGTGCTAGGTAGTTGACCTCCTGTGACTTGTCTGGCTGTATTGCAGCATTTCTTGGGTGAGCTCTGCTGTAAAGACTGTTCGTCTGTCAGTGATGAGGACTTCTGTGGCATCATGTCACTACAGGATGTTCTGGACGAATAATTTCGCCACTTCGGCTGCACTTCTGGCAGAGCTTTTGTTTCAGCTAAGTGGGTAAGGTAGTCCGTTGCCCCGACAATCCTCTTATTTCTGGATGTTGGCGTCGAAGAAGGTCCAAGCAAGTCCATTCCGATCTTCTGGAATGGTCGGAAAGGAGGCTCGATTGGTTGGAGCAATCCCGCTGGCCTTGTTGGCCGTGTCTTGCATCACTGACAGTCTCGGCATGTCTTGACGTAACAGACGACGTCGATGGCAAGGTGTGGCCAGTAATACTTCGCCTGAATCCTACCAAATGCACAGGAAAATCTAAGGTGCCCAGCAATTGGATGTTCATGAAGGGCATGGAGAACCTCAGGCCGCGGAGCTGAAGGCACAACGAGAAGGTAGCTGACATGGATGGGTGAAATGTTCTTTATGAAGACATGGTTGCGCATGGAAAAATAAGACAGTCCACGCCAAAAGACCCAGTGACAACAACGGTCTTGCCTTCAAAGTACTCCACAAGGCTTTCTAACTCTGGGTCTGCTCGTTGCTGTTCGGTGAAGTCGTCTGCGGTTATTGTTCCTAGGAAGGCATTGTCGCCCAGTTTACCTTGCGGTGGTGGAGGAATAGGGGTGCGCGACTGGCATTCGGCATCAGAATGCTTCCGTCCGGACTTATAAGCCATGGTAATGTTGAATTCCTGGAGTCGACTCAATCTTGCTAGGCGACCTCAAGAATCCTTTAAAATTGCCAGCCAACTCAAGGTGTGGTCATTGCTTACCACTTTTAAGTGCCCCCTGGACTGTCAGACAAGATGAAGTCTCTGCGAAGTACCGCCCACAGCCGAAATGGCTCCTAGACTGCTCGGCAATGCCGGTATACAAAAAAGTGGTATATTAAATACCATGCAAAGGAAACACTGTTTAGTTTGCCAACTTTTCATATATCGGTGCCTGTGCAGTCTTGGAACTTCTTCAAACGTGGGCACAGGAATGCAGCTCATATTGAACATTACTATACAGGCAGGGCAGCACACACTGTCTAGGTGTGTACGAGCCTTAATGTGGGCACTCACTCCAATTTATTTCTGGTAGGGAAGGTAGGCAAGAGCGGTTGTGTTACCAAAGTACTTTGCACACAGAACACTCCTATCACACACAAACGCGCACACAAACACTCCTATCACGTGGCCTCCGAGATCGCGATGTTGTGATCTCAGAGGCCATGCCCATGATCAAAAGCTTTGATGCACTGTTGTCCAATAAGCGCCATTTTATCCAGTAATTTAGACAAATCCTTAGACACTCTTTTGGAGGCCACATTTGATCTTGTTAATGCTGCACTTAGGTGAAGTCTGGGAAAGCGATGCCTTTGAGCACGGTGGCCAGCAGCGGTGCCACACGTGATGTCATCGCTTGCTCAATGCAGCTGCGCACAGCCTGAGCGGTGGCTTCTGTGATGAACTTCTGGTGAAGTATGCCGACGCTCACCTTGGCAAGCGTCAGGCCCATGAACTCCTTCGTGTCGAACACCTTCAGCTCAGGCACATCATCTGGCCCCTTGGGGTCTGTTCACCAAGAGAGAAAAGCGTAGAAAAGAACTATAGCTGTATTCTGGATGTTAGTTATTTTCTCTTTTTGTGTGTGTTTGTGTGTATCTTTATAAATACCAGGTATGTAGCAACAACCGTGTGAATTCCTATAAGCCAACAATGTCATGGAAGCAAATTTTAGAGAAACTGAAGTGTCTTGAAGCGAGTAGCTTTCTTTGGCTTTTTTGCTCGTTCTCTGCAGAATTATGCAATGAAGCAAGAAAGCTACCTTATGTCCTCACTGCAAGAAATATACGCTGCCAAGCGCACCAAATTCCTTTAGTAAAGCGAGCAGCTTTCTTGAAACATTCTGTTTGCCTAAATTGACAGGCACTTCCTATAGTTCGTGCAAAAATTTTTCCTTTTTCGGTTTTTGGGCTACTAATAATTTACGCTTAACTTCGTACCGTTAACAGAAAATAAGGGAAATTATAAAATATTCATCGCAGGCTTAACACACATATGTAATTAGTTATGACATTTGTTTTTGAAAGATAGCCTATTCCTCTATGCTTTTTTTTACATCATTGTTTGTTGGCTCCAAAGTTTACTAAGAATCGAGATTTTCAGTTTCCTCACCCATATTCTTCTAACACTGTATCAAGATGGGCAGAAAAAGGAGAGGGGCCACTGCAAAATAGACTAAGCCTTATGCACTGGTACAGGCATTTTTCAACCTCCTTCAGATGGGGAAAAGTGGCGCGAGGCAGTGGTGGAGGACAGGAAACTAAGTGACAAGGGCCACTGGAGTGAGCAGCCGTGGCGGTGTAGTTACTTCTCTGCCGCTATATCCTGCTCCAAGGATGTGGACAAAGCTATAATCCCACACAGACTAATCTAGACGCTGACTGAACCCTCCAGGTTTAACATTCGTTTATTATGGTAAGGAGTTTTATAAGAAACATGACCTCATGAAGCGGGTCCATCATGGGGTTCTACGGGGCGGCAACTGTGTTCCACACAGCGAATCTAGTTCTTTCTTCCAATGATGGGACTTCCAGAATTGCCACAACTAACAGATATTACCGAATATATTCAGTTAATGGCTGCATTCATGCAAAAGGCTCAGCCCCAACTTGGCAGCCCGAAATTCGAAAGAAACTGTAAGATGCTGAATGGACAACTGAAGAGAGCATCACTGCAACCTGTGTGCATGCTTGGCTTGCGCAATGAGACATCAGAGTCGATGCCATGGAGGACACTGAGGATTACTGTGTCCAAGAGCGGGCTACCGAACCGAATCTGAGCAGCGGTCACAGCGGCAGTAGCGAGGACTATAGCCTCTTTGCCCTCATAGTACCCTATTGGGCACATTGCGTTTATTCATTTCAGGACTCTATTGGGGACTATAGCCTAGTTATGCTGCAATTTGAAGCTTTTTTTTCCTCCACCCGCATATTTCTCGTGGAGAAAATAAATGTTCTTTTGATTGACTGATTCATTGATTGATTGATTGGCTCAGCTGCAATTACGTAAAATCTCCAATCCCAGTATAAAATCTGAAGCATGCAGAACTATGTCAAAGTGGTTTAGGTGCACCACTGCTGCAAGCTTTTGTGAAAATTCCCACCAACTCGGGTCTAGGGCGTTGTGTCGTCACCGATGACAAAATGCAACCATCAGGTAGCTCTTGATTACTGTGAAATAGAGGATGCAGTATTGGCAAGCCAAAGTACCAAGCAATGTTAGCTTTTCATCTGTCTTTTGGCCAGTAAAATGGCTAAAAAATTGAATTCTGGGGTATGACAAATGATTATGAAGCATGCCATAGTGGGGAACTCCAAAATAATTTGGACCACCTGGGGTTCCTTAACCTGTGTCCATGCACAGTACATAGGGAAAAAGGTTTTTATGACAAGAATTGTAAGGAGCCAATTACTTTCTCCATTTACTTGGTGATGCTGGACCGGCATACTTTAACGAAAGATAGTGTTTTCACATTCATGATGTGCAAGTCGGTGATAAGAACCGGCTTCAATATTACACTTTTGAGCGGGCTTTGGGTCTGAGGAGGATAGAAAGGCACCAGCTGTGTGGCGTGCTTGCACAAACAAATATATATACATTTTGAAAACAACAGCATCCGCTCTTTTGGGGCAAAGAAATCAAGGGTATTACACATGGCATTAAAAAATTTGACCGCAATCGCCAACCCGCCTGTAAGGGTGACATCTCGTCAACATTGCGAAAAAATGTGCTACTCTTACAAGGGTGCATACAGGATGTCCCAGCTATCATGCACCACGTTTTTGAGCGCAGCTCTTAGGCTCCCGTTCTTGTGGCGAGCGTCGGCGTCGGTGTTGTACCTCGTAGCCGAGCGAACGAACACAGCGACGGATGAAAGCGAACGCGGAGCGCAGCGGTACAGGAAAGATGGCGATAGCGAATAGAGCGCGAGGAGAAAAGCAGAGGAGGAGGGTATGTCGAAAGCGCGAGAAAAGCGTAGAGCCGCGCATGGAACGCTTTGCGGCGACGATGTCTGTGAGATTGCGCCAGATTAGCGCGCGTCAGACGGAAACAAAGTGCTGCATGAGCGGAGGTCTGTCTGCGGCTGCTGCTGTGAATCGCGTCCACGCGCCGCCTCTCGCGATCTGCCGATTATCGAGACAGTCGCTGTAACAATCATGTGACACCCCCTCGGGTATAATCTTCATTGGCCCGCCAGGCTCGGTAGGCACCATTGGTCACCGCCCCCAATAAACACCGACGAGCACAGCTGCTCGGCGGTCAGTCATCGTTCGTCACCACCACGCTGCGTAGCGTCTGCCTAACGAGGGTGCCTCGAGCCCTCCTTCGTTCACGAACCCGGGCGGATCGCGACAGTCGCGCCACACATCGCTCCGTTTCGAACGTGCCGCACGAACGAAACAGATTGCCCGCGCCAGCCATGGTTAATCGCGAAATGGAAACACGTACAGCAGAATCTCGTTGATACGATTCTGCATAATATTGTTACGTAAGAAGACGCAAATGAAAGGCTATATACAAGTAGATTTATTTTCCCGGCCAACTTCCACACGAGCGACGTAATTTCGTACAGTTACTGCGATTGCGTTTTCCCCCGGGATCAAATAATACGACAGCAGTAGTGGGCTCTGACAGGTATTTGTAAATCTCACAGCTTTATATGCCAGTGTATTAGCTTAGTTAGCATTCCAATTACCCGCGAACAACATGTTAAGCCCCCAAACACACTGAAGGAAAAACGCACGCGGCGGGCCACCGGCGGTAAACCGTTGCTACGGCACTGCGGCGGTGCGCCCCTGATCTGTTCAGTGAGGAAACTGCGGCTTTTTTTTTTTAAGTTCCAGAATAAATTTTGTGCGGACATTGAAAAGAAGAGAGTTCAGCGCAAACTGACGGGCTATTTCAACGTTGCTGAATAAAAGTGTGTTGGCTGCGGTTTGTGTGGCGTCGAGTGATGCTTCTGCGCATAACGTGTTGTGCGGTGCAGTATCACTCAACTCCGTACGAACCTTTGCTGTTGATGAAAACTTCTTTCTGGGCGAGTTGGTGCATACTTGATTTGACATATAAATATAACAGCGCTAACACATGCAGCCACAAAGGAACAAGGACGAGACACAAGCGCTTGTGTCTCGTCCTTGTTCCTTGGTTGCATGTGTTAGCGCTATTATGTTTGTCGAGTCAACTTTGCTGTTGAGTTCGTCACCGAGTACACCTATTTTCTTGCTTTTTGAGGCTAACGTTAGTTAATACGATTTTCGGATGATGCGTTTTATTTTCCGGCTCCCGTGAATATTGTATCAACGATATTCCACTGTAGACAGCTGCGCTCAGATTTGGCATTAGGGAGTATCGTAATCGTCAGTTATTTTTCAAAAAAGGACAATACATTCTACGCGAGGCTAACTAAGCGCGTATTCACAATCGCGCAGAGTAGCCGCCAGTATAAGTTTTTTCTTGATGTCATTCGGTTTAATAATCAATTGCGGTTGGCTTATTTCTTTAATTACTGATCTGAATGCCAAGCTGTCAATGAAGAATTCGTAGGATATTGAAAGAAACTTAAAGCTGGTATGTTTTCAGCCAGGTATTCTTTGGCAGTTCATTTTTTTTCGCTGATAAGGTGCAGAACCGTTAGTCACATGTATGACGCGAACATTCCTCAACCGCCACCAGACCAGACCGGTGCTGCGCTCCACGCATCTAGGTGGAGCTCCTTGGCGAGCACTACGGGAGGCGGTGAAAGGGGGGAGGGGGGAGGGGGTGCACTTCGTGACTGGGTGGAAACACCTTTGTTTCAGCGTCCCAGCACATCATTCAAACTATTTATTTTTCACTGTCGTGATCCAGGGAGGGAGGGGGGGGGGATATTCTGTAAATGTCCACCAAGAGGACATGTCCATTTCGGCCGCTGCTGAAGTACTGATTGGGTGGGGTGGAGTACCGGCAAGAAAACAGGCATCCACAACCAGTTTCATTCTCGATGGTTCAGCTCCGGCCAGTCAGTGGTGGCCGAAATGGACAGTCCAATATAGGCGGGCACTTACAAAATACCCCAGCATTCATCATGGACAAGACCACTTTTACCAAAGCGCCCGTTACTCAAGCCGAACAGCGCCGTTTCCGGTTGGATGTGCGATCTGAAGAGCGATCAAGCATGGAGATGTACGGCGGGTCCGTGACGCGTTTGCATTCCATGCAGTTCCAGCCTTGTGGGGCGTGTTTGAGGGCACTGCTTTTTGATGCGGGCGGACGGTTAGTCACGTGACACACACACACACACACACACACACACACACACACACACATATATATATATATATATATATATATATATATATATATATATATATATATATATATATATATATATATATATATATATATATATATACCAGCCAGGTACTATATATATAATTTCTCGCTGGCTGTCTTTATCAGTCGGGAAAAGTGAACGGGCAGCAGTAATTAAAATATGTGCTAAATAATTAATACATTTAATGACATCAATTGCTGGTGTCTGCTCTACTCGATTGTGAACAATATGCACTTGGCTCTCATCGTGTCGAATGGCTCGTCTTTTTTTAAAAAAAAAACGCGATGCATGACAGCTGGGATCACCCGTATCTACGGTATATGTGCGCCACTATACACCAACATAACGTGTTGCGCGGATTATGCGCTTGTAAGACAGCGTGGGCTCCCTTGCTTACTCACGGCCAATGAGCATGTACACGCGCACGATCTCCACTTTTCCGGTGACCTTGCCCGAGACCTGCTGCGCGACGCCCGTGTAGTCGTACAAGGCTTCAAACTCGCAGTCGCGCACCAACACCGTGGCGGCCACGTCGAATCGCTCCTCCGGCGTCGGTGCGTCGGCGTCGCCTTCGTTGTGCGGCAGCACCTCGACCAGCCACGGCCTGCCGTCGTGGCTGACCCGGCCCAGGCCTCGGACGGTGCCGTCGTGGAGCTTCCAGTCGGAGCCGTCGCCCGTGCTGCGTAGTTCGCTCGGCTCCATCTCTTGCAGCCGCACGTCGTCGCGGAGGCGCTGCATCACGACGTCCACGTATTCGCGCGCGGCGCGGAGGTTGCCTGCATACGCGTGCGGTCAGTGCGTAAGTCTGTCGAAATGCCTGAAACGTAGACGGACCGGCAGTGTTCTGCACGCTGCCTGATTGGCTCCGCACAAAGACAGAAGCTCGCAGGAGACTCGAAGTAATCGACCGTGGCCGAAAGAGGAATAATGTGTCAGGCGGCGCCCAGCGTTTCGGCCCCGATGGCAGAATTAAGTCTTCTTGTCGAAGCACTGGCTGCAGCCTTAGACATCCTTCGCTTGATCACTTTTGAACGCGCTCTGACCGGCTGTTATGTAAACGTGAAATTTTCTTGTAGTTAGTCTGGCAGAGCTCGGCAGGGCGCATTGCAGCACGCAGTTATATTCTAAAGTGTCGCTTGTGGCAGCCTTTCCTTTGGTCTTGCAACTGGCATTGCTGGAATGTTCATTATGGGGATAACTGGACTCGGATGCCATGAGAGTACCGCATTCATCCATCTTAAGCATCGTCTCGGCCTCTGTTGCACCCCGGCTTACTGAACAGCATATGTTGTGACCCGCCGCCGCGGTTTAGCAGCTGTCGTGAGGCTGCTCCTGCTGTGCACGATGAGGTGGGTTCGATAGCTTGCCGCAGCGGCTGCATTTTGATGGCGAAATTCAAAGGCGCTCGTGTACTTAGATTCAGGTGCACGTTAATGTAAACGCCGGGGGGTCAAAATCCGGAGTACCCTACTACGACATGCCTCATAATAAGATCGTGAGTTGGCACGTAAAACCACAGAATTCAATTTTTTATATGTCGTGACACCTCCGTGCGTTCTGTCGGCGATTAAGACGCCCAGTTTGCCATCGGAGCGAAGAATAGTGTATCAGTTATCGTTCCCGTCTCAAGAAAACCCCCTCATCCCCGCTTCCGAAGGTGACGTGGTTCACGCCATGAAAGCTGCATGAACAAGGCTAAGACCATATAGTTTGCACACTTTAAGGAAACGCTGGTGCTATAATGTCTATAGAAGCCGTAAATATGGTGGTTCCGCCAGGGGTGCTGTTATTCTGGACGATCTAGAATTCTGTCATATTGTCAAATTCTGCATTTGAGTGCGGCAAAATGGCGGCATTCTGAGACAATCAGAGAGGCGGTAGTAGCCTTCTCGGCCAATCAGAGCTGACAAGATGGCGAATTCGTCAATATGGCAGATTTTGACAAAGCCTAGAACAGGACTCCTGCACGGGAATGATGGCTAAATTTAGTACATAAATTTGCCCTACACCTCGTTTTTCTAGCTTCAAACGGCTTCGTGATTTTGCGAGATCATTTTCAACGATATATTGAGCTATAAATGCAAAAATTCGCAATCATTACGCACGTGCTCAGATTCTCATTGCCCTCTGCGTCTAAAAACATAAGATTACTTCTAAATTCTGGCAGATAGAGGCAAACTAAACGCAGTAAATAAAGCCGCAAGGACATCTGGAAGCCACAAGCATGAAAACCTGACAAATATGTACTAACCATCATTATTGTAGATGAACGATCACAGCGCCGGAGTTCCCTCTAGCAACTTTAGTAGGAAATTCTGCGGCTCAGGCGGTGGATGATAGCAAGGAGAAGGAACGAGTGATGTAATGAAGTACGAACCAATTGTTTCTGTCTTATGCATACATACTTCCTTTGAGTGCATTTCCAGCTGCTTTTCTGACCTGTCGTTTATTGCCGCTTTAGTTAAGTATTTCCTTCGGTGTTAGGAACGGCGTGTCACGTAAAAACGACAGTGAACGAAGACATTTTCCATTGTTCTATTAACTGCGGATACTTTGCGAGTGCAATATGCAAGTATCGGGGACTGTGAAAATTTTGTGAAGCAACCAAAAATGTATATATTAACGCTTCAACTAGCAGCACTAGAATTAAAGTACGGAACAACATGCAACAGTGCAATCTGGCTAAGGCGAAGAACACGTTTCGAAGTTGGACGAAGATACTCACGCATATTCTTCGCCATTTCGAACGAAGCGCACCTCTGCTTCTTCTTTGCCCATACAGAAAACGCACGCGTATCCGTACGCGGCGCGTGGGGAAAATTCAGTACCGCGATTAACCTAAAAACACGTCTAGAATGATACAGACGTTGAAGCATATTCGCGAAATTCGACAAAGTAAGCTAATTTTTTTAATTTCGCGAAACGCTGCTGCTGCTGCTGTGATACACAAGTTTCACGAACGACAGTCTGAGCTCAATGGGATACGCAGCCGCCATTACCAAGCACTGCTCTGGCTCAAAACTATCTCAGTTCCCTGCTTGTCGCTCAGCACGTGCAGATTAGTAAGCTGGATAAAGTAGGTTTAGGTGGAGAGCCTAGTATTTAGTGGCACACACACAGAGAGAGAGAGAGAGAGAGAGAGAGAGATGCAAATGAGAGAAAAGCAAGGAGGTTAACTAGAGTTAAAGCCTCCGGTTTGCTGCGCTGCACCAGGGGAAGGGAAAGGGGAAGTAAAGACGGGAAGAATACCGGAGACAAAAAGAAAGGTGTGAAAAAAAAGGGGGACGGGATAGGACCACTATAGTCTTTGGCCACTACCGCGTAAAAAGGTCAACAAAGCCTTGACCGACTTTCGGTGCGACGACAGTTCATGTCGGCATTCCAAGAGTGTCTGTTATGAAAGGGGCCTGTCATCAAGGCCAACATGTGACCACTCTGGAAGATTGGGCAAGAACCGGGAAGTTAAAAATAAGATAACAAATGTAAATGGAATTCAAACAAAATTGGAATCCATTTGCCTAATCTGCTTTTCCTCTTCTTTTTCCTATATGACACATGGACTGCATCACGGAACTGTGTGCTTTAGTTCGTGACGTCACGTGCGTACGTTTCACTGAAATTCATAAGCAACCATGTTCTAGGAAGATGATGTCTTATTGTTAGCATAGCCCGCGCATCAACAGTCGTGGTTACGCTGTCGTCTTCCTTTGGTGGTATTTTTTTACCAGCGTTTTGGCAACCTCTTATTCTGCGTCCGTCATTTTAGCTTTTTAGCGAATGTTTACTGTTTGCAGCAGCTGACATCAGAATCGCTTGCGGCTGTTGTCGTATAAGTCCCAGACTGTACAGGCCGACAGCGCGGCGACTGTTACCCTCGGTATCGCAGCGAGACCACATGAAACGCACGAACTCATATCGGAGTGTGCTGGGATCGCCAGTTTGGATGGATAGATGGATGGATTCGATCCCGCGACCTTGTGCTCAGCAGCCCAACACCATAGCCATTGGGCAACCACGGTGTGTGTCATTCTAGGTAATTTAGATAGTAAGCGAACGTTTAGGAGGGGGCGTTCTACTCCGACGACTGCTGTGTATGGCGAGGCCGCTGAGCCCCGTCTTGAATACGATCTGCGATCCGGGTAGTGTAGGCGTCTAGGCACACCGAGGGCCCATAGCTTCGCGTGCGCTATAGCACCCATACGCTTGTGCGTCACCCGCGTTCGCGAAGTGAAACGTCACTGCAACCTTTTTGAAAGGCTGTGATTGAAACGCGCACGTTTAACTGCGCGTTCTAATTTGCCACAAATCTCTCCCCATTCTCACGAAATTTGATTTCGGTGTCATCTTATATTTCTCCAAGGGCCGCGGGCTAAATTCTGCGCCGTTCGTAAAGTATTTATAATGATGCGTAGCGCTTGCATATATGCGTAATTTATTACGAAGGCCATAATTAACCTACCCAACATGAGTCCACTGCAGAGATCGAAAAACCATGGCCGTGCGTGGATCTTACTGGACACGTGTCACTGCGTAACAGCTCTCGCCTGGAAGGAATGAACATCGAGAACGATTTACACCTTTGTTGTGTGTTTGTTTTTCAGTCTATTCAGCGTCCGCAAAGTACACAGGTGCTGACAGAGCGTGAGAGATTTCGTTGCCGACTACGAAGTGCGAAAGTATGTTAGAAACGCATTTTAGCAGCCCCAATTGTTTTTTTTAATTCTTTATGTAAATCTGTAACATGTCGTTGCAAGAACAAACGCACTGGGGCATAGAACTCGTAGAGCTTTCTTTATTCAACACAAATACGTTTTCTCGTGGCGTCGTCTCTCTCCATAGGCGGCTGTCTTTGTACAACATCCTAAGTCTTGCATCGCCACTCGCGTCTAAATGTATACAGTAATGTGTCTGAGTGACAGTGGGAGTGAAAGTTTTACTTGACGTGCGCCGTCATGTATATCCTGTATTTAGAGGGAACATGGGTCTTTGTCAAGCCGCGCTCTTTTGGCCTTTTGCCCATGTTTCTGACATTATGTAATCATGATGTCGAATAAGTATGTCTGTCCGTCTGTCTATCACTCATGATACAAATATCCGTTTTATTTTATATAGAAGTACACTGATTGGAGAAGAATGATTGCTTATTTTTTCTTCAGATTGTGTTATGTATTTTTAATTCCAGTTTGAGGATGTCCCTGCGCTTTCAAATTTGGGAATATCGTTTTTTTCTTCTTTGTTCTCTTTCTCTCCAGGTTTGGATATCGAATGGAATAGGCAATGTGGTTGATTTTAATTTTCTACGGCGATGGTCCAGCCGTCTTACCGAAGATAGATGTATGATAATCATATGGATATTACTTCGACTTCGGTGATAGCCGTAGCCGTCATACCGAATCTGTCAAAGAATTCAGAGACGGTAATACTGTTCTTACTTCGGTGGTAGCCGTGGCCATCATACCGTTGTGTAGATATTTATCTAGTGTTTTGTACTGACTGATAAGAAAGCGGATTGGAGAGATTATTTATGTATTACTTGTGAGTTTTTCACAACAAGAATTATATTTCAATATTTCATGATGAGCACTGTATATTTTCGGCTATTGTCAGAAGTGAAATAGATGTAATGAGCCGAAATGATTATCGGCTGTTTGATTTTCTCAATGCATTGTCCTTCATTGACATATGCTGATATTTTCCCTTTTACCTATGCAAGACAGAGTCAAACTGGATTTTATTTGTCTTTCTCTGTTTTCTTTTGCTTTAAATGTATTGAATTTTGTAATTTTCTTACCAAATATTTTTATTTACATAATCTACCATCTCCTCCAAAATACAAAGTACCTCTTTGCCATTTATGAGTTCAGTTTTTTTTTTTCTACTGTACATATGTCCGAATTTCATTTTTAGTTGGTCTTGGTACTTTCTAGTTCTTATACAATTTTCTAAATAATGACCAAACGAGTTTGCATTGTTACCACAATGTCGAGTAAACATAAGCTTATAATAAAAAAATATCCCTAGAATTCTTAATTTATGTACTAGTTGAATTCTATCACCTCCAATATTTAGGATTGGGGGCTTTTTTTGTACCTTCCTTTAAAGATCATGCATGGCGACTTGGCAGAATTGAAATGTATATTCTTTGCTTCTCCCCAATTATCTATTATTTGTAGAGTTTTATTTGTTACTTCCCGAAGTTTTCTTTTAGATTTACCTTTAATTATTATTGTTCTAAATCTACTTCCCCATTTTTATATGTGATGTATCTATCTTTACTTTCTAATAATTCTTTTCAATTTTTTGGACATTTGTTTTGAGTTAAATATTCTGTTATTATCTTTATGTTTATAGAATTAAATGCGTTTTTAGATCTAATAGTATGCGTAAGACTGCTTGCTTATCTTATTGTGCTTGTGTCACTTTCTTTTTTATGTTGTCTAATGCATGCGGTGAAATTCACTTCCATAAGCTGTGTGCTTTGGTCACCCGACATAGCTCCTTCGTAGGCCCCCATTTTCGCTCCCCCTTCCAGGCGCCACAAGAAACAACATGTCTACCGACCGTAATCTTATCGGAAGCGCAGAGCACTCTGTGGAAAGTGCACTATGCAGCTGTCACTCACACGCATGACGTCATCGCATACGCGCTACCGATGACTCGAAGTTGTAAGGTGCGGTGGCGCTGTCGTCGCGTGCAGGTGCAGGCAGAAAAAAAAATTTCCGCAACTTTTTCTTTTCGTCTTGTGCAAGCGGTGGAAGGTATCATTTTCGATATATACGTCGTCAAACTTGCGATAAAGATTCACTGTCGTTCCACTTACCTCTGTTTTTTTTTTCTTCTTCTTCTTTTTACAAAACGCCGTTTTATACATTAAAGCACAAAAGTAACTGGACCGCCAATGCATTTCTTCACAAAGTTAGGGAATTAATACCTCGAGACTGGTGTGATCCTGGGAATTCGTTCCAAGTCAGTCTGCCTTACGAACTATCTTGATACCATACGTAAACTACAATGTTTGCCGTAATGTAATTCGTTAAAACTTAATCAGTGAATGTTTGTTAATTAGTCGCATTTCGATTTCTCGTGCATATCCGCATCTGCGAGTAGACTAGCTCAACGACTAGAATTGTGCTATCTGCCACCTTTTATTTTATTTATCACCTTTTATTTTAGAGATAAGGTTCGTCCTGTTTTCACGTCACCCAACTGAAATTTCCTTTGTTTTCACCACTTGCTCTATGACACTGGTCAGCTGTGCCTTGCTCTTTGAAGATGTTTGATTACCTGTATTGGAGTTTCATCTCGACCATGTGGCCATGTTATTAGGGACATTTCCTTCTGATATTTTCCAGTTAAAGTTCGTACGTTAAATTTTGAGCTCTCGATCAGGCTTCTCTGTCGCTGGATCTGGTTGAGCCTAGACTACGCTTTGTCTCATGCCGAAGTTATCACTAATAACATCGTTCATGTACCGCAGTGCATAGTCTCCTTCGAAGATGTTAGCCTCTTGTTCATTACGTAAAAAAAAACAAAAAAAACATGTGCGAATATTTAGTTGGTGCTCCTAATGCCCTTAACATCGCTCCGAAATCTTTTTGGCGCGCCTTTATCTCTTTTGCGACTGCTGTGCACGCAACGTTCACTTGAACATTTTTTTTCTTGCACTGGTTAACTCGCCACCCTTTCTTTTTCCCAGTAGTTGTTCCATCTAGGCAGTACTTCCTCGTGTAATGCCAAGTTTTGGCTTCTCTGTGATCCCTAGGCGCCTGCTCGCTCTCTCCTATATAGGCTTGCTTCATTTCCTTGTTCCAGCACTTCCGCGTTTTTTTTTCCACTACAACGATGATAGATAGCGCCACTGCGCCTAGATGATGGCACCCTTGCGAAAATTGTCTTGGACGTTTGAGACTCGGAATGATGCGTCGGACATTTTGAACGCGGACCTGTTTGGATGCATCTATTTACATGACGGCTTTCCCGCAGCGGGCACATTTATATGGGGGCCAAATGCAAAAAAACACCCTTGCATTGGGCGCACGTTAATGAACCTAGTGGCCAAATTAATCCGGACTGCGCCACTACGGCGTGCCTCGTGATCATATTGTGATTTTGGCTCGTAAAACGCCACAATTAATTTTTTTTGTGTGTCTCACTTAACCTTAGACAACTTTTTTTTTTTAATGATTTAGTGCCGAACCAATGTCTATTTTCTCGGAGCATCCCACATTTCTTCCATTATGCAAAGGTACGTACGTAATGACAGGCCACTTGTTTGTACTTCTTATGGTGCCTGAGAATGCATCAGACAGTCCTTTCGCAGAAGTCGATCATCACGTCGCTGGTTGACTAACAAACCGCGTCGCTGTGCCGCCGTCTGTGAGAGTTGCGAATAGTTCTCACGAACATGCATGTTCCTTGCTGGTGGCATGCATTTGGGAATGAGTTTGCGAATCGCTGCCAAAGAAGTGAGACACACTGAGAACACCGTTTTCTTTTTTATCACCTCGTAAAAATATTTATTTCCCCACGAACACACACGATGAATAGCACACACACACACATACACACAAATGGACAACAAACACTTGGCTCGGTCTGTCCTCTGTTTGCCGTGCGACGCTGAACTGTACCGGCAATTTCACACAGAAACAGCGTCGCACACACGGATTCGCGCGGCCAAGAGCTGAAACAAAGGTCATGCGTAAATGAATCGTAAACAGGCGTAAACAGGCGTATCGCGGCCTTTGCTCCGATGGCCGCAAACATTGTGGTACACAACAGGTGATACAACATTGGCACTCGCTTCTTTCTCACTTCTGCTCGAGCAGTGGACACATCAGTGCTATCCTGATACTAGGGCAAGGTTTGCTTGAATGGGCTTTGCAACTTTCCACACCTCTCTCCGATGCAGCGGCATTTATCTGTTTCCTCTCTGGTTTCCTGTATGTTTTCGTCGCCTAATTAGGGATTATTGCATAATTGGGGATTATCTAACGCAACCAATTTCCAGACATCCAGGTAAAGCGACATGCGTTCATCAAGTTTACTTCTGAGTCAAGCGTGCTTTCTCGATTGCTTTCTGCTTACTGTGATAGAGCAGATAATTCACAAAAAGAAGGCTTCCGAAGAAAAGTAAGTTTGGAAGCTGGACAAGGGGGAACTTGATTATCCACATTCCTGTCACAAAGTAAAACAGCCGATGTAGCTCACTAAATGACCTCAATATCGCCAAGACTGGGAAAAGGTTTGCATGCATAGAGTGCCTTAGGCCAATAACGACATCTATGTTATATTCGCTTCGAAACAAAGCATATAGTAGGATTCCAGAGTTGCCAAGCATCCTGGTCAACCAACCTGAACTTTGACAAAAATTTCAGTGTTTTACTACCCGGAATGCTGTTAAAAACATGTAAAAATGAAAGCTTGTGTGGATGTATTGAATAACTTAACTAGATTTTCATCAGCTTGAATCTCGTTTGTTTTATTCTTATTTCTTTATTGCTGTCACTCATATGCAACAGAACGACACTTTCTACTATTCCTTCATGGCTGAAATACGCTTGCGTGAACGACTATACCGTAAAATTGATCCACGATGAACGGCAGTGCATTCCAACAGCATGCAACACTCACCCCCCTGTATTATTGGCCCTATGCGCTGACGCGTGGTCATGGATGTCCACTGCGTGATGAGCTCACACAGCATACGGCTTGTGAATCCACTGCGGATTGTTATTTTGGGACTCCTGTTGTTTCTTTAGCACTAGCAGTATTTGTCAAGAGTTATGCAGCAAATCCTCCAAACTGGCAGGAGCTCTTATCGGTCTGCGTACTGAAGCAACTACGTAACTTATCCTGCTCGAAAGACTGAGAGAATAAAAGTGAAAGAAAGAGGGCGGGAATGGGGCTACTTGCTACTTGCTTTCTGGAGATTCGGATGGCCAGGAATGCCACAGAAGCACCGCGCCCAGGCCAGTTCTGGCCTCTTGAGCAGCGACTGCTGAACTTTTGACAGAAGCAGTACCTACGTTCAAGGATCAGCCACAACTTAGCATAGAAAAACAAAATTGTTTGCAAAAGGAAGTGGAATGGCTTGCGAGAACACAGGCATAGCGTCATATGGTTTTAGCATTCTTCTTCATTACATATTTATTCACCGAACACGAAAAAAAGGTAATTACCCGTACGCCGTCGTCGAGAAAAACGACAAAGGAGAGAGAGAGAGAGAGACGAGAGAGAGAGAGACGAGAAGGCTTGCGCTTTCTCAATTGCACGCAATACCGGCAAAACATTGTTCTTGCGCGCGACGCTACTAATCAAGCATTCAGAGACAAAGTTACACAAGAACAAGCTGGGGCCACATGCTCATAGACGTTCGCCATTCCTCTCTGAACGCTTGACAAAGAGATCGGTACAACTCGTCTTTGCCCTTTGCATTACTGATGGCATAGTCCTAATCCGCTGAAATACTTGAGCGCCTGTTCCACTTGCAACTTTTCGAAGTACGTCGAGCAGCCATGGCCAGTTAAGTCCTGGAATGAGGACACCTCCCACTCGACCTCATGAGCAAAGACCCCGATGGTCCAAATAAATTTCTCTCTCTCTCTCTCTCTCTTTCTCTTGAAGGTTGGATAGAAGGCACGCCGAATATGGCGCTAAACTGATTAAGACGATCGTGTACGCGTAAGACGATCGAATGGCTAAGACCTCTAGCCATTCTCAATACATCAAACGCTAGGGGCCATCCTGGTGCAATCGCAGTTATCGCAGCGTGAGCTGGAATTTTTTTTAATATTTTATAAACACCTAACGATGATACGATGATAAACAAATATGTGTTTCACTTCACTTATCGCCATGCAAATTGTGCATGCACTGAGGCAGAAAACACTCGGAAATTCAGGGGACGGTATAGCCACGCCGTTGCCGTATTGCGAGGATGTTGCTCGACCGAAGTCGGGAGTTGTTGGTATTTAAGCTGGATCGTCATCTTGCTGGACCGCGCACTTTTAGCAGCACAGTTATTGTACTCGCTCAATGTATGCACAAGTGTCTCAGGTGTTCGATAGGTACACATTCCACAGACAAGCATAATTAAATACCAGCCTTTTTTGATGAAGTCGCGTCGTTTCAGCCTTTCACGTGGCCTTCGTGCGCATCGCGTTTCGTGAGTAGGTGGCGCGATGTCGTATTTATTGGTTCCCTTTTTATTATTTTTTGAGGTGTGAAGGTCACAGCTTCTATAACTTTGCTGAAAACGCAGACAGTTCGGTGGTTTTGGATGTACTATACATTCAGCTGAAGCTGTTGACCACTGTGTTGTTCTGAAAAAAGAGCCCAGTTTCTTTGCAGCTTGACAAGACACTTCGAAGAACGAACAATATCCAATCTAAAACCGATGCTCTACCTCAGCACCTCTGTACAGTGCGGCTAAAGCTACTGTTCAGAATAGATTATCGGTTAATTCGCGTGTTCCGTTTATTGAGTTTCCTACCATAATCTACTAGAGGGAGCTCTGGTGCTGCGATTGTTCAGCCGCCGTGGGAATGATGGCTAGCACACAGATTTGTCAGATTTTCGTGCTTGCGGCTTAAGACGAACTTGTGGCTTCGTTTATTACGCTTTATCTGCTTTCACGCTTTATCTGCATTGGCCTAAACTTTAAAGCGATCTACAATTTTTATTGCTAATTGCAGAGGTTCCACTTGTCCATGCTTCTGTGGCGTAATGGTTTCGATGTCGAGCTTCTGTGCTCGAATCCTGCCGTCATACAATTCTAAAACGCGTATTTCATTATTCATAACGCAGTACTTTCTTAAAGAGGATCAGTTTACAAAGTCACAAAATGTTTTGAAGCCATAGTGACGAAGTTTAGGCAAATCCATGTACTGAAACCACCGTTTCCACGCTACTCAACAGCTTGCAGCTTCCATCGACACTAGCGTCACAGTCCCCTCTAGTTAATTGTGTGAATCTCTATGGTTCCATTGTCAGCTGCTACTTGTACCGTGTAACAGGCCGGTCGCACGAATTGATAGCGGGAATGATTAGTGGAACACAGTAGGCAAGCTGTCTGCTTTCTTTCAGGACACGCATCCTGTGCTCTTTCCTGATAGGTTGCTTTTGCTGCACTGTGCAGGCGTACTGTGACAGAGACGTGTTTGCCCCTTCAAGGCTCTAACAGAGTGCACACGGCATTTTGCCGGGCAACTTGAATTCTAAGAACTGATAATTCACAAGCGATCAACGTAAACATTTCACAATACACATCACTTTTGAGTGCCTTTGATTCTGAAAACAAGGCTTCGTGCCAGGGTGAAATCGCACGCTTTAGAAACCACATTCACACACACACATATGGACGCGACACACACACGGCTGCGTATATCACACAGATGACGCACCACTATTACTGTACATACACTTACACGATGAAAGATTTAACATCAGGCCAGCGTTGCTGCGCCACTAAACAGAACATTATTCCCTGAGCTTGTGGACGCCTTTTTGTAGGCGCGAGCGTCGGTTAGCCCGAACTACGTCAGTGGAGCTATACATACAGTGTGCTTTCTATTAATTCGTGTGGCAGGAAAATAGAGTGAGTTGTTCTGTCCGTACACGTATTATGGTTTACGAAATACAGGAACACCGGAAACATAGACAGCAGCGGCGCTGGTAGCGGCACTTTGTGGTGGTTCGTTAAACCAAGAAGTTCCCACAATTTCGGATGCCATGCGTTAAGAATTGAAATCCTCGGTGTGCTGATGCGGGGTTTTGAGTGGCTGATACGTAAGTCTGTGCCAGAATGTCCCGCTTGCGTTATGTTAGCCTTTCCCCCCCCACACACACAGCCCCCTGTGTTTTTTTTTAAATTTTTTTCCCGCTTTTGTCAAGTGCAACTAAGCGCCAAAGATAAGATAACCGCGTCGTTAGCATCGTATCTTATTTTAATGATCTTCGAGTGCAAGAAAAGCCACTGCACATTCATTATTATGTTAGTGTAGACGCCTTTTTTTGGCAGACAACTAAGTGGCGCGTTCTCTGTAACTGCTATATTATTTTTGTACTTTCTGGTTGAAGTCAGCGTAGCAAGGTGGCGCCACCGACACTGGTGATCATGTGTACGTCACCGGTATTCTCGGTATTCCGTAACTAATAATACGTTTACGAACACGCTAAACTCCAATAGTGTATTACTCAGCGTCAGCCATCGTGGTTAATTGAAGTGCACAGAATAACGAGGGCCTGGGAGATCGTGCTGACAGGCCTTTCTTGCGAGTCATTTTCTCCCTACTGTGCACCAAGTGTGTTTCACTACTTCCTTCGGACAACACAATACATGTGAGATAATTCACGTGATTTGGGATGGACGCAGTAACGCCGTTTGCTAAAGTATATCCCTGTTGATAAAGGAGTACTGAATATATTTTCGAAGTCGCAGAAATTCTACCACATTTTACAAAAATCAATATAAGTAAATCGTGTTTCTATTCGCTTTCTGATGCATCCGGTAGAATCACTGATGGTATTCAATTGAATATTATGCATTATTTCTGCAAGGCTGCGTGCTTCTCGGGCGTAAAAACGCTGCCATTTAGCAAGTATGAAGATTAGCAAGCTTTTATCAGATATTTTAATTTGGTACGAAAAATGATATCGGAGTCCCCGACCGGGCGTTATGGACATTGTCATGACGTGATGGCACAGAGCCAGATTTTTTGGGGTCATCTAGCAATAAGGACCGATATGATACAACTTATTGGTTTAAAAAATATATTTAAAGCGTTGTGTGCGTGTCTCCTGGCTGCGCTATTCAGTGGCAGCCGCTGTAATTGCTCGGAACGGAGAGAGCCAACGTATCGTCACCTCATGATACTTCCAACTCCAGGGTACCGAAGCTGATTCGTAGAGACAAGTACCATATAGTAAATTTGATAGGGTGCTCTGACGCTCGCTCTGACGCTTTTTCTTGGGTTTAGATGGTTTGGACCTTTATTTAAAGCAAAGGAAAGCGACGGGTCGAAAATGTCATGCCGGTACTCCTTTAGCGTCCGCCCAACCGCAGAAGTTTTCCGAGCACGCGGGGTCCACGAACCGACTAAACTGCGTCGCCGGTAACGTATCCTTCCAAGGAGGGCCGAGATTTGTTGGTGATTTCCTGCGGCGGAGCCCTCACCTCTGAATTCCAGTTTCAGCGGGGAAGATGCGAGTCAAATGACTCCCACCCATCCCCCCCCCCCTTTTTTTTTTGCCTCGGAATTCCGTGCTACGAAAAATTTATCGGTTGGCTGTTACTGCGTCCATTTGTTAGTGCCACAACTTGACACAAATATAAAAAAACAAAAGAACAAAACGAAACATCATGTCGTAGATCGTTATCTTGTCCTCAAAACACGTGACTTTGAAGGGAAAGCTCGTACCGTACTTGGCTTTGTCGTGCGCTCAACGAGGAGAGATTATAGAAATAACGTCAGGTTTTCGTTTTTTCCGTTTTTTTTTTATGTGGGGCCCTGACCTTTCATGAAAGTCTCTCCATACAAGAATCCTCAATGGGATGCGCACTGGAAACACTGGACCGCGTTGAACATTTTGCTAAACATTGAAAAAAAGAAAGAACGTATATCTTACTCCGTCGACGTATACACGCGGGCAGCACACGGCCAGCAAAGCACGCGCAGATTCGCCGAAGTTGTCTCGCTTTCGAAGGAAAGAACTGAACTCGTACTTAAGGAGGTCATGCAGCGCCCCCTACAGAAGCCGCAGCAGCTTCTTCTCGTGCTCGAACTTATTTCTCTCTCCTGGTCATTGCAAAGGAGTTGCACCAGGAACCCTGATGGGAAGTGTACACTGTAAACGGAAATAACTCCGACGTGGGAGTATAACGCTTGTCCTCTAGCGACCCCCCGGTTCGGAGTTTATTATGCTCCGTATGATCGGAGTAGAATTTTTACTCCGTGCGAGCGGAATTTTCGCGTGGAATTATGGGAGGTATTTTTTCTATCTTTTCTTTCTTTTTTGCTTTGCAATGGACGGAGTTTTTTTGAGGTGCAACGGGAGTATAAAAAGAGGCATCGCGTCAGTTTGCGCGAACATCTTTACATAGAGAGGCTGCTGGTCAAATTTCGAAATATGCACACGAGACCGCGTCAAATTCTACGAAACAAGTCAATGAAAGCACATATATCATGACATACATAAACATTTCAGAAACGCCCAATGCAGAAACTTGAAAGACATCCCACGTACACGCGATACCCAAGAAGCAACGGTGCCAGTATATATAGCCACGATACTGTGTGCCTCTAAAACGCCTAGGGAGCAGCTGTGCTTCTTTCAGAATTACGACTCCCATGCTCGTTCATACGAGATGTGCCTCTCTGAGATTAACAGAATACCTTAATCAACACAAAACTGTTAATTCAGAATAGTGAGAGAAAAAAGTTAATGGCGTAAATTTTCACAATTAGCATGCCATTCTGAGTGCTGGAGCGACTTCGCACACTGCCGGCGTTCGCGGCCAAAAAGTAGTGCGTTAGTTACAGTAAGCAAGAAAAATGTAAGTGCGTCTGCTTCATAGCAAAATTAAATTTTTGCGATATAGTGGTAGCGTAGCAACAAATTATTACGTGTGAGCATGACCCGCAGCAGCCGACGTAACACCGAAAAATGCGCAGTCATACATATTATACACCGCACTACTTGCTCCGCGTCCAAGCAATATCTCTCGGTTGTGAAAAGGAGCTACATAGCTGATCTGTCGAGTGAATGCTTAAACTCGGAGCGAGCAGGCATGCGTCTAAATCAGTGTCTCGGATAGAGCGTAATGTTAATGCAATATCGGAAGCAATGACGTGACCAAAATCTATATGCGCGATAACAATTCGATGCACATCGTTCAATAAGAAGCTTTATTTACAGTACGCACACTTATGTCCTACCGTTTTTCTTCGGGTGAAAATATCCGTTCGCAGATACATAAAAACAGTTGCTTGCACTCCGATCTTTCTCACTGGCAACACAGCACCGCAACGAACTTGGGGTACGCCATACATGTGCGACTAGGGCCGCTATTTTGTAGCGATGCCTTATGCCTTATTCTATGCTATTCTTATCATCCACCACACACGGCCGCCTGATCCCGTTGATAATGTGGGCAGACCGTCGCTCTGACCACCGGCCAAGCGCGAAAAGCCTGACAAAGCATAGAATAGGAAAAGGCATCGCTACAAAATACCGGCCTAGCACGGACGTCGTCGCTCGAACAGTGGCTGCTGTTGCCATTGCTACGCGGTCCTTTCAAACATTACACCAGACGTTGTCAGCATGTACCCAAAAGGACATAAAAGTCGCATTTCACGTACTGAACAACACAAGCCAGGGTCACGCAGCACGAAAACACAGTCAGAACCTGAGCCGACATCACGAGCGAGTGAGCAGCTTCGAGGTATACCTAAGCCTTTTTCCGCACTTGAAAACGTTGCTCTTGCATTCATCGTTGTCAGCAAAGTGATCAGAGCAAACGTACTTGAAGCTGAGAAACAGCGAGCTTCAGGCATGCCTACAACACTTTCGGGAAGGAAATACGGGAAACAAATTGACGAAACGCTGTCACGGAACGACACTTCACAAATGTAAACAAACCGTCAGCCATGAGCACTGCCGACTCCGCCGAATGCGCCCGGTCGCTGGCGAGGCGCACAGCCTCATGGGAAGCGCCACGTGACCAAGCTCTTTCGGCGGAGGGGAGTTTTTAAAACTCCCTGTCGGAGTTTCACGAGAAAACAAGATTTTTAAGCGGAGTAAAATCGCGTCATGTCGCCCTAATACTCCCGCAGCCAGCCAGCGGAGTGAAACGAGGGAATGGCGCTGTTTTGCTCCCATACATCGGAGTAAATACTTGAGGAGGGGAGGTTTTAGGGTACATCACCTGTTAAAAACTCCCAGGTGGGTTTATTTTCGTTTACAGTGTACAGTGGCTGGGTTTATATATGCAACAAACACTTTAAAATAAGGTTGTGCGCTTGCCGCTGGTTTGTTCTCACTTTAATTTATTGACTAGCAGAATTTTTTTTCACCGCGCTGCGTTAACGTTGTCTGGACATATCGGACAGCGATAGCTGCACGCATCACTGCAGCAGCTCGCTTCACTGATGGCGAGGCGCTGACATACAGCGCTGGCTTATTCTCTTCAGACGATCTATAGGCAAGACTTTCAAGCGCTTTCTTGAAGGATGCGAACAAAAGTGATGCAATATTCAAGCGAAATTTGAGCGAGAACCAAGCAGTAGCAAACGAAAAAAATCTTCCAACGTTGTTTGGTAAAAGCGTAACTAAATTCACAATCGCGGCTTTCTGCCGGTACCGACCGGTACCAAGACCGAAACGTGAAAGATAATAACAGAAATTTGAAAGGAATCGGCGAAAGACCGTGCAGCAAACCGGTTAAAAGAAAATGGTAAAAGCGTCGTGACGTCAAGATAAAGGAAATGTGGATTATAGGTGAAGTGCGGGTAGATAATATTCGAGTTTATATTAAGAGTGAGAAGCGGATATGGGAAGGCCGCGCGATGGCGCTCCACATACAGCTAACCGAAAGTATGAGAACGGACGCCGAGGGAAGGCAAATGCAACCGTGGGCGACAGAAAGTTAGATGGATGGAGCGAGGAGATCTGAAAATTTGAAGGCGTGTGGTGCGATGTGGTCACGCACGTTTGGATTAATTGCGCGCTTTTGGCAGGGGCCTTTGACCTGTAGATGATGATAGATCATTACAAGTGTAGCAGATGCAACGCGCCAACGATACCCAGCCAATCATTCTAAGGTACGTTGAACTTTTTATATAGCTTTTTTTGATCGCCGATGACTGTGGACACGCTTTCTTCACAAAATGGCACGTAGCTTTTGCCCGCCTCTAGTGATGCACTTGCTTGTGACCCAAAGTTTCTGTTATCGACGAAAGGTGCGTGACACGCAGGGGAGGGAGAACAAAGATGCTGGAGGGTCTCTTTGGTATTGAGCACAAATTAAGACGCCGAGATTTGCTGTACGTGGTAATATGTCAAATCAGGATAAAGAAACTGATGGAAACAGACAAAAAACAGTGGTTGTACACAGTGGCTAGTTTTATGACAACTCCACGAAGACCTGTGTGTTGTTTTCTGTATCTTCTTTCTTATTTTTTTGTTCTTTTTGGGGGGAGGGAGGAAAGATGTGGGACGGTATATCTATGGTAATCAAAGAGGTTTGCGTCTCGATTGTATACATGTGAGAGAAGGGGAGGGCTTCAGGTTACACAGATCACACACAGCTTAGGCAATGCACGCACAAGGCTTCGAATAACTCGTCGTCGTCATCTTCCTCGAAGCAGTATACATTGCTCATTCTTATCCAATACACTTGCTCGAAATATACCGCGAAGAAGCTCCAACTCTTGCTCGCTTTCTCTCTTTCTGAAATTTTCCCAGCCGGCACGGGCCATTATGAAAATTAAGGCAGCTTAACGTAACGGAACGGTCGCTATATAGTAGCAGTTGCGCTTTGGACATATGCGAATTAAGAAATTGGGCACCGCAGTCGTTCTCCCTTCTCTCGTGGAGCTCGTACATGGGTTCCACTCGCTGCTGCTTCATTGATTGTAAAGTACTTGCGAACATTGTCATTGAGAACAGAATACTCAAATTTTGCATACCCTTCTTCGTCACTTATGACTTGGAGTGTGCGGATATCCGAAACTTTCGAATAACGAATCGAATACTCACTATTCGTGAATGCGAATATATTTTGAATAATTTTCGAATATTTCATGACGTAAGCTGCGCCAAAATAAGCATAAAATTGGGGCAAAAGTACGACGAGATTTCGTCCCCGCGGGTGCAGTATAGACGTAAAACACGAGAACTTGTCTAGTGGAGCAGGCCACTCCGCGTAGGTAGCCACACTTTACACGGTGTGCAGCAATCATTCGCATTCTCTAGAAAGCCCTGTGCATGCGAAGAAACTACCTGCTTGCTCCTAATGCTCCATTTGTGCTTTTGATAAACAACGCTTCATAATGTACTGTGTAATGACATAAATTTGCTAACTTTAATAATACTGGGACGTGAACAACATCTTATAATAAATGCAATAACGGCTACATTATTCGACAACTATTCGAAAAGTATTCAAAATGAGATTCGACTCGCTTCTGGCGCTATTTGATTCGTGCTTGATTCGGTCTCAAAAATCACTATTCGCACACGCTTACTTATTATCGCAATCGTTTTGTCTTAAGAGGTCAGCATAATCTCCGCATAATCCCTGCAAGTGAACTGGTCTGAGCAGAGGCGATATAATGCCAGTGCACATGCGAAGTACATGCAGGTTCACTGGCAGCCGTTCGGAGTTTCATTAAAGAAAGTGCGAATGGCGGCTTGCACTCTATTAATGTGTCACCCTAAAACGCTGTCATGATACGCTTCATGCACATGAGAGATCATGACACCATGTATCACTGACTTCGTATATACATGAATGCTTTGTCGCTACAGCGCTGTTTTCCAAAGAGATCGACCATGCTGCCATGCTACCAGAGCACTTATTCTTACCAGCATGCTTGCTTGTATTCTTTTGTGTTCTCTCGACCTTTATTGCAGCGACCCATTAACTATGATCACTTGCCAGTAGCATCCCTGTATGCTGCCTGTCTGTTTGACCTGTGTTTCAAACCCTGCGTTAATCTAGATGTCTACCAACTATCCAGGTACAACCTGCGCCTTGATTCAGTTCCGAAGTAGGATATTTGCTGCTCTTCCTCGGTTTTACTTCAAGTTTTTGAAACTATACGAGCTATCTTTAGCTTTCCAGTGCATTACGGCTGATACTTAATCAGTTAGTTCACATTTCCAGCATGAAAGGAGGAATTGCACGGTTCAATATGCAGTGCACATTCACAGCACGCAAACGGTAAAGTGTCCCTACAGCGGTATTCGGTGACAGGCCACCACACTAACGTCAGCAGCAGTGAAAGAGATATGGTATTTAACATAAGCGCCGTTCTCAACAAGCCAACCGCGGACAGAAACTGGAGTCTATACGCAACCGGAAGCTACGTAGAAACAGACGGCGTACCTCTTGCAGCGAAAACCACCCGTCGAACTACAAGCCAGAAGCCCTAGAGTTAAGTCACCCACCCGTTTGTTACGTTCATCGATCGCCCTCATTGCTGTTACTGCTGTCGTTGCAGTCAGCCACACGGGACTAAATCCCGAAGCAGTTTCCCCTTGCCTTTTTTCCCCCTCATCCGCTTAGCGGTGCTCGACTCCCAAATGAGCCCAGTTAAGAGTTGTTGTCGGAGCCAACGGTGACCACTGGACCGTGGTTCTCTCTGGCCGCAGGGGCACGGCACACGTTCTTCTCGCCAACGGCCGAACGCACGCTTGCCGCCGCTGCAGCGTATGCACACGAGGACTCGCCCTTACTCGATCCCACCCAGCCCGCGCTTCCCCAAAAAACGTCAGCCGCCCGTTTCACCCCGTCCTCCTCTTTTATCCTTTCTTTCCTCGCCGCCCGCGCGCGCATGCAAATGACCTTCTAGTTTCTCCTCCGGAAGTGGCAGCTCGCGGCCTGGCCGCGGGCGCGCGCCTTGTTTGTGGACAACCGCAGCATTTCCGCAACCGCCCTGTTGGCCGTGGCGCAACAGCCTCCATTCATCGTGCCCTGACTCGCGCGGCGAAAGGGGTGAAGGACGGGTGATTTATGGCATATTCAGTATCGCCCGCGTCCGGCGACGACCCGCGAAGCGGCAACCCCCTTCTGACCGACACGCATCTGGACGCACCACCATCAACGACGAGGGAGAAGGCGAAAAAAAAATGCTAACCCAGCGGACTCCGCAGAAATTCGGCCGGTGACAGTCTCGCCTTTTCTTTCTTACCCTTTCCTTTTTCTTTGTCGCTTCTATGACACGAAAGAAAAGTGCAGGCCACCCCCTTCACCTCCTCCCCCCCACCCCAAACATGCCTCTATGCTCTTTCCATATTTCCCGACCGCCTCACCCGGTGGGTCCTTTTTTTTTCGTTTTCCTTCTGTTTCCTCTACTCTGGGAAAGGCACCCAGAAAAAAAAAAAAGCTGTGGGTGGCGGGGGCGGATGACCTTATTGTACTGTATGCTTTTTTTTTCTTGTTCTTACCTCTTTCCGTGATTCCCCAAACTCCCTTTTCTATGCACTCGGCTTCCCTGTGGAGGGGGCGAAAGGGGGAAATGGGGAGGAGGTAGCCGTGCGTTACGTGGGGAGAGACAAAGGAAGTCCACCCCCGCAATGAGCAGAGAAGCAATCCGTCGCCTCCGCTGCACCATCGGAGAGAGTGCGCGTCTGCCATCGCTTATTTCCCGTCTCCGGCGTGACGGAACTGCCTCCGTAACGCCGCGCGAAGGCTTCACCCGCGAGCACGTCTGTCCGGTAAAAAAGCGCACAACCCAAGAGCGTTTCTTTCTTCTCCGGCTCGCCATTCTTTCCGCCCACACCCGAGTTCGCGTTTTCTTTCCTTTTTTTCCCTCGTAGTTTATTTTTTCCCCTGCTCTTTTGGTCTCTTCCTAGTTTCTTCTTTGCATAGATGACGAGTAGTCTAACGAACAAAAAAAAGAAAAAAGAGAGGAGAGAGAGAAGATGCGCTGAAAGAGAAGAAGCGTTTCGCGCGTGTGTACTACATACAACATGCGATGAGCGACGCAACAACTTGCCAGCTCTTTTGCTCGATTCACGCATGCGCGAGTGATGCGACGGTGGTTAGGCAACGGACGTTTTATCCCCCGAGCGCTGCCTACCTCGGGGACGGTGCTCATTGTTGTGTCGAACAGGGAAGAGCACCGGCCGTACACTATCCGGTGACAGCAGGAAGTGAAGCCGCTTCGCTGCGCTTATTTGGCAGCAATTTTTGGAGGTTCGGCCGGGGGGGGGGGGGGGGGGCGCCTCTTAACCACGTAATCAAGGGTCCGTGTACCAGGGTTACCGAGCGAATGAGTTGCGGGTTTTTCGAACATAATCATGACACCTGCGTTCGCTTTTCATGGTTGGGGACGGTCGAATGGGTAGCGTTGAACAATTTCAGAGGCCGTTTAAGCACAAATTTTTGTCGACATTCCTTCGTAGTGTTCTCCGGTGGGCAATAAATGGCTGCACAAAACGTAGTTATGCGGGGAGCATGACAGAATATCCGGATGCACCTTCGCGCCGTCGATGCATTGTACAATTTAACGCGTCAACCACGAGCGCGTTTACAGCGAAATTACCTTTGTTACGAAGGTTTGATTGTGTCTCGGCTTAATGCCAATCTTTCAAATTTATTGCGCCTGTACAACGAGGAGATCTACAACGCATTTGTCGGTACAACGAAGAAATTTAGGCGTCCCCGACATCTGTTTTGTTGTGTTACAACGAATCAACATGCTGCCTCAGAAATATGGATAATTGATATTGCGGCCGCAGGTCAGAAGGTTAGCATAATCATACTTGATGCACTGACTAGGCACCTTTTCTTGGTCTTGTTTTATCATAACTGTGCGAGATTAAGCACCGTTTCTTTCTTTCTTTCTTTCTTTCTTTCTTTCTTTCTTTCTTTCTTTCTTTCTTTCTTTCTTTCTTTCTTTCTTTCTTTCTTTCTTTCTTTCTTTCTTTCTTTCTTTCTTTCTTTCTTTCTTTCTTTCTTTCTTCTACAATTAAGGGCATTGACTGCCTCAAGTTCAGATGGCATATTTGCATTAGAGTTGACTTAATGTGCATCCATGTCAAATGAACAGTTTCTGTTTAAAATTCACTTTGTCCTGTGCAAGTGAAGGCGCTGCGTATGCGCTGTTTACACAAAATTGTACTTTGAGTTGGCAAGTCTTCATTGATGAAACCATAAGCCCAAGCACGATAAGGTCTGTTAAACACATCTCATAGAACTGGTTGAAGGGAATGATCGGCGCTACTGTGAAAAGGACTCCTCAAGGGCATTTTTCTATGTTGCTTTGCAGTTCTCGTAAATGGTATCTTAATATTCTTAAACATAAAACGATCGTTTGATAGCTGAAATAATTTTTGGCTAGTGGCAACGATATAGCGCGAAGTTTGTCTAAAAAACACTCAACAAAGAAATACTAAAACAATGTCTGGTTCATTTACGTCGATTGTTGGTTGGTTTGAAGGTGGCCTCTCTCCCTTCCCGCCCCCCGCTAAGAAAAAAAAATAATAAGTCGTTACAAAGAGTAAACCGCTGTCGCTGTTATTACTACTGCGACAAGTCAGTTATTTTAGTGCACCCAGCGCTCGACCTATTTACTAGTGACGCGACTTCCGGTAGCCGGTATCCTGTTGTCTTCCATGCAAGTCATCGACTTCCCGTTTTCATTCTTGGCAGACGTCGCACTACGTGGGCGCCGCACAGCGCCGCATTCGCTCCCAGAAACGACAATAAAGTAAGCGACGCAACAAACGAAAGCAAAACATACGCAAAGCCACAGTCTATGCCGGGTTTCTGAATCCCAGACTGAGTTTCAACGTTTCAAACTAGCTGCAACAAAAAAAGTGCCTCGGGTAACTTGGTTTGCCGCAGTTAGGCATAAGAGTCGAGGAAGAGGAGGGGGGAGAGGGGGTACGTGGCCGAGAACTCTGATGGCAAGTTTATCGTCGCCTCGGCACGGATAGGGTATACACAGCGCCTCTCCCGAGCGTGATGTTGACGGCTCTCACGCCGACTGAGACGCGGATATCAATCAAACTCCGGCGTCGCTAGTTCAGCAGGTATACTTCCGTCACTAAAAACAAAACGTTTTTCTTTTTTTTTTGTCCTCGCTAGCGTATTCGCGACTGCATTCGGTGACACTTCCGCCTCCGTCGCTTCCTGAAATTCAAGTGCAGTGCCACGCTATGTCCCTATACCACCGAAACACACAAAAAAAAAATAATGTAAAACAATATAAAATTAAAAGCTCCAAAGAGGCAGTGGAGAAAGAAGATTTAGAAGGACAGGGGCATTTGGCGTATAAGGCGAGACGCTCTCGAGAAATGCGGGCCATCTGCCAAAATTAGAAGGAGGAAGCAAGAGACCGAGCCTCCGTAGTTCCGTCGCGAGAATCATTCGCTCGCTTCCGCGAGTTGTCTTGTTTCTCTTCGCTTTGCCTATCTTATTTTTTTCTTCTTTTTTCTTCGGCGAGTCTCTTTAGGAGTTCATCTTTGTACGACTGCTTTCCCACAAGACGACACGCTGCGGGAAAGACCGCTTGATGACGTGGTTTTGGTGTTGCGTAAGAAGGCGCGCGTGGTTCTTTCTTGGGAAGGAAAGTGAATCCGCGAGAGGGAAGGAAGGATCTGCGAGTCCAACTGTAGCGGCAGTATGGCGGTCCACGACACTGTGTATGAAACAGCTGGCAAGAAAGAAAAAGAAATGAATGACGTTCTTTGGGGAGTTGTAATTGCATAAACAGCGTTTTTCCTTCCTTTTTCCTTTTTTTTAATTCAGTGAACTCCGTCATTTCTTTTTTTCGTTCTTCGTTGCTCACTTTAAGGAGCTGGTGTACTTATGGAGTCAATAATTCACCGGGCAACTGCGTGCATTTTTATTAGTGAAGAAAGATGAGCAGTCACATTAGCCGGCCTGCCGAGAAACCTACAATCGTTCACGCAAGATACAAAGGGGGTGAAGAGTGAGAGGGAGGGCTTTTAAAAGCCTGCGTTGAAACCGTACATCTAGCTTTGTTTTTTTTTTCTTCTTTATTATTGCTGGTTCGCGCTTGCTTCATTTACTTATTCGATACGTCCGTCTTTTACAGCTGTTGTTGATTCGTTCATGAAAGCAGATTACTGCTCCGGAAAATTTGCTGTACATAACGTATTTAGCAGGTGTACTATCACGCTCAATATGTGTCGCAACACGTGAACCCGTTCTTTTCTTTTGTGTGTGTGTGTGTTTTCCTTCTTTTTTCTTTTTTTTAAATTCAGTGAACTCTGTCATTTCTTTTTTTCGTATTTCGGGGACACTGAAGGTTACGTTCAACCACCAGGGGTCTTTCATTTGCACGTGAACGTAATTCCACGAGAATTTTAGCACTCCGCCCCCCATCGTAATGCGGCTACAAGGAATCTAACTCGCGACCTCGGGCTCGGAAGCACCATGTCATAGCCGCTGAGCCAAAGGTGTGGATGGACTTTGAATAAGTTTATTTAAACATCTCGCTCCATGCAAGGTATATGGAACCAACAAGCAATGAACTAAGGAAAATGTAGGATAACTTACTTGTTCTAATTGAAATGTAGAAATGATAAAAAGTAAAGAAAAATGAAAAAAAGGCATTAAAATGTCGCCTTGCAAAAGGTGGGATCCGAACCCACCTTTCTGCATTGCGCGTGTGATGCTCTTACCAGTTCAGCTACCGCTGTACGTCTTCCTATCCACTACCATAGGTACTATATGTCTACTAGATCTATCCATGGGAGTGTTAGCGTGCACCACAAGTCAATGCCGTGTGGATATAGAACGTCCTTTTCCACCACAGGCGTCACCGACAAAAGAGCCTTACGGTCCGTGCAACGCTTTTGAGACTGCTGCTCAGGCAAAACTTTATCCTCTCCGTGGATAGGAAAACTTAGATGGGAAATTGCAAGTCAATATCTTTGTTATGATGTTTAATGTAGTATTTGTTTTAAAGGAAGACACATAATTTGCCACAAAGCAGTGTGGTTTACTTACAAATTATGCGTTTACTACAAAACACATAAATTGCCATACGGCAATGTGTTTTACTGCAAGAAGGAGTGTAATTGAGTGGACAAAAAAGAAAGAAAGAGATAGGCGTACCGTTATTGGGGGCGGCTGAAAGTTGTAATAGAAAACCATTCGCTCCCTTCGTGAAGCGCGTAGCATTTGTCAAACGTAGGGCTGAACGAAACCGACAGTAATTACCCCTTTCTTATGGGCGATACCAGGGGGAGGAGATACAGGGGAAGTGGGGGGAAAAAAGCCATCCTCTAACCTAAAAACCACGCAGCGCGTCATGCAACGTTGTAGCTGTAACTGTAGCCAACGCACGGAAGCGCGAGAGAAAGACTCGAGAGGGAGACCGGTCGGAACTGGCGTGCTGCCACTCCGCTCCATCGCGCAGCACGCAGCAGCACCGAGTGCGACGAACGGGGCCGCCGGGAACGCGCTGGTTCGCCGCATGTGCGGCGAAGCTAACGACTCGACGACGCAGCCGCAAGACGATGGGGGGAAGGAGAGGCGCTGGCTGACTGCGTAACCATGGCGCAACAAACTGTCACCGTCGCATCCCGGGTGCGCGCACTCTTTCCGCGTGTTCCAGCCTTTCGCCTTCCTTCCTTCCTCCCTTTATTTCTTTTTTACTTCCTCCCTTCTTCGTCCCGAAGCCCGCAGTGGTCGTTAAGGCGAGGGAATGAAAGGAGGGTGCCGACGGTGGGATGGCCGCCAGGGTGCACAGGCGGTGGGTCGTGGGAAAAACCCTTGCCGGAAGTGGCTCCCGTTTCGGAATGCCATCAGGAAATGCACTTTCGTGGCCCTGCGACCCGGGCCGTCGACTCTGGACGCACGGCGGTGTTTCGGGCCAACGTATTTCGGGTGACGCGCTTCGAAGGCTTGAACGCTTCCCGCCGTGGACTTGCTCCCGTCTCCCTGAGTGTATACTCTCGGTTCCCTTTTGGCCGTGCGAGCCACATGGAGCGCACAGCAGTCCAACGAGCTGAGAAAGGGTGCCCGAGAGCCGTTGCCGGACATCCAATTGGCTCACCGCGAGCTTTTCCACCAGAGTTAGTCTGACAGACAGAAATAAAACTTATACGCGGTGATTGTAGGGGAAAGGGTCTCCACAAGACAACTAAATGCCTGACTTGCGGGGCAGCTTGCTGTGGTGCGGCTGCATACAGGGGGCATCTGAATGGAATAGAACGCCTAATCAGTATTCGAACAACGATTACTGCAGACTTTTCCAGTTGGGACGTCACTTTCTGATCTTTGGTAAGTAGTTATCGTGTCTTAGAAAATGTCGCGTGGTAGTTTCTCACTTCATTGTCAAAAAAGGAAAAGAAAGAAGGATGTAGAACACTGAAACACAATTCATACGTTCCCGTTTATATTTGTCTGCCCTGTAAACGTGTCATGCCCGATACGCTGGTATGCATTTTCAACATTTGTCATGGGATCTGTTCCTGGCGCCACATTTCTTACAACAAGTCTTTATCTTTATGCCTACTTATCTATATTCTGACACTTACGGAATGCGCTTTGAAAGGTTCTATACCGCAGTGAACTTTTCCAAGCATACTGATTCTACTTTCCTATGCCGTAGTTTAGGCCTTGTTCCATTCCATTAAGCCGGCGATCGGCTGTGCTCTCCGAAGAACCATGTTCGGTACTCTTTCTGAATACTGCAGAAGAATGGTCAGCGGACAGTTAAAAAGAGAAAAAAAAAGGAAGAGAGAGAGGGAGCGAGAAAGAAAATAAGCGGTACCCTTGAGGACAAGAGGAAGTAACCGGAATGAAGACCGAAGCAACTCTGCAAGATGAGCCGCACTCGTCCAATTCCCTGCCGCGCAATTTTTCATCATTGATCCCCGCACACGTGCCGTGCGACAGAAGTTTGCGGACGTGCTTAGGCAAATCGGAAGTAGATTCCGGCGTGAACTATTCGACTGTAGGCAGTGAAACACGAGCGAGTAGAAAAAGCTCGAGACGACGATAGCGCACGTTCTTCTCACGACAGTCGAGGAGAGGATCTTTGGGCGCGCTCGCGAAGCCTGCAAGGCAGAGTGCACGGCTCACAAAAGCCGGCCGGGGGTTTATGTGGCCACCTCCGCGGGCCTACAGGAACAAACACATAGAGAGAGAAAAGGACGGGCAAGTAGGAAGTGTGCGTGCGTTATTTCCTTTTTTTTCTCTCCGGAACTCGAATGGAACGGAAAACAGTGGCCCAAGGCGTAGAGTTATAGCGTCATTGCGGGAGCCCTCCTTTATCGCCCTTCTTCTTGAGAGCGGACCTGGACGGCCAATTAGCGGCTTGAACGGTTAATGCATTCCGGGAATAATGCAAGGATTTGGCGGGCCGCTGCGAACCGTTGCGTGCCTCCATTAAAAGCTCATCAGGTGCCTAAGAGGCGATCCGTGTTCCCGGAGCCCCGGCTTCGGCAAGCAGTCTCCGTACTCGAGCCCTTCGGGGCCGCCTGGGACGAAGGACGCGAACCGTCCGCGGCGAGCGCGGAGCGAAGAGTCGCTGAGCCTCGCTTCTTCTTTTTTTTTTTTTTATTATTGTCCATAGTTTTTTCTCCGACTCCGCGAGCGCCGTAGTGCGCTAGCCTTTGCGTGTATGCGTAAGATAAGGTTGTCGGGAGATTCACCAGTTACTCGCGCTGTTTGGCCACGCTCGAGCGGTGGTAATGCGCGGAAGAATCCGAGGGATATATTCAGGTGCCAGGGTATATCGACGGGGCGTGCGGTCGTGTAATCTCGCAACACTGATTCAATGATCCCTTGTATCAGTTCCTCCGTCTTTTGGAGTGAAGATGAGGAGGGGAGGGGAGGCGAAGCTTTTGGTGGACCGAATGAAATGGCGGTGACGACAAGTTCTTCCCTATACGTTCGAGCCCCTGTCTTTCCGTTCAGCCTGTAGAAATGTTCCTTAAGGTTATTCTTTTATTCCTTTTGCAGCAGTGTTGCGTGCAATCGAAAAACAAGTATGTCACAGAAAATGTCACTTTTTTTTCTTGTTACTTTACACTTTACGTAAATGGGATTTTACGGCGCTAGACGGGACATGGAATGATCATTTCCTGACAGAGAAGAAAAAACAGAATTTAAAAAAAAAATGCGAGGACGACGAATGAAAAGGCGATTAGTGGCTCCGTGCTAGAAGCCGTGTCAACTTTTCCGACATTGCAAGGATCACTTGTTTAGTCTTCCTTAACTGCTCCTAAATGGTGCACGCAAGGAAGACTTTCCGGTTAAATATACCAGCCTAACAAGCGAGTTTTGTTGCGGAGCAGATGAGTAAACGGTAAGAATGCGCAGGTGAGCCTGCCAGGTTTGTAAAGGAAACATGATTTGGGCCGACGTAATACGCAGCAACTCCTTTAGCTCTATTCTATTCCTTTCTCATCATCCAGTACTCACAAAGTGGAACTAATTCGTCACATTCCGGTTCTAATGCTGGTCGTACTGACAAAGCTCCTTCGGAAAGGCCATTTTATTTTTTGCTTCGAATTGAACGCAGACCTGCCAGGAAGAATGAAAACGTTTTACTTAATATGGAAAGGTGGGATAAATATAAGCCGTAACCCTTGTAATATGATCATATAAAAAGTAACGTACTTAATTTTTTTTCCTAAGCAACTTTTTGTTCATTTCTGTTTATTTCTTGCAGCTATATTTAATAGTGCTCGACGTCGTTGAGGTTTAAGTAAGATCGTGGTACTATAATCGGTTGTCACGCGGATCCTGAAAGCAGACTCCATATTTTGTGTACGGCACTAATTTTTGCAGAAAAGCCAGCTTGCTGCGTTTTTCAGCAGAGAGATGCCTTACGAATAAGTGTCATCAGATTTCGTTTATATTGTCATTATATGACCTGTAAAAGATGTTGGGAGCTGTTAAAAGTGTCATTTGCTATTTTTTCTCTGACGTGCAGAAAAATATACACAAAAACTACGGCGTGTATATCGCAAGGACGAAACAAGTGGACGAAGTGCCACACCGTACTTCAACTTTTTTTATCGTTGGCAGGAAACATTTTCTTTGAATGCATCAAAACGGGCTCCCCTACGTCTGTCTCAAGGTAAAAAAAAACATACTGCAAAGATATGTATTGTGACATCATTGCGAAACCGTCGCCGCTAGCACATCCCGCTGTTGTCGATGGGTTGGTCACCGTCCCAACTATGGTCTTTATGGTGCAAGTACTATCGATAACCGAATTCGCGCGGTGTATTAATGTTCGCATAAATTAGACATATCCGGGCATCATCATGTGAGGCCTCAGAACAATCATCATCACTGTCATCTAATTTCTGTTCACTGCAGGAGGAGGGCTAGTGTCGCCCCTGCCTTGTGCCAGCCGACTTCACCCTATAGCCTGCACATTTTCTCATCTCATCACACCACCTAATTATCTGCCGTCCCCAATGCGCTTTCTTTCTCTTGGCACCCATTCTTTAACTGTAATCGATCACCGGTTATCTGCTCTACGCATCAGATAACCTGCACAACTCCACATCTTCATCCTAATATCTGCCCCCGTTTGCTCTCTAATCCGCACCACTGTCTTACTGTATCGTAATGACACGCCAACCATTCTTTAGCTACATCGCTCGTGGCGCGGTACTTTATTTCTTTACAAGTTTTCTTTGTTGCCCTCTAAGTTTCATTCCCATTATCTTGTACCTGGTACTGTGTTCCGGGGACAGTAACATGTCAACGTGAACAGGGCAGCAGCAAAAGTTGCTGAAGCAGCAGTGCAAAACCGTTGACGAAATTATTGCAAGCAAGCAAGCCCATTGTAAAGGAACCGTGGAACCATGCTGTGGTTTACGCAAGTGTATACACATGATGCTATCTATATAGGTCAACTGTAATAGTTCGCTCGCTTTTGGCCAGATTAGTTAAGGACGTAAAAGACTTGCCATAGAAAAAGTACAACACATGACCAAGGGCATGACTGATATTCAGCGAATGCATGCACTTGTACGACTGATATGTGTCCTACCGAAAATTGATGAGGCGCGATTACACTGTGTCTGATTTCTGTAGTTTTAGGAACGTAGCCTATGCGTTTTTCTTCGGTACTCGGTTTTCTGACGACAAAGTCAAAGTCTTATCGACGAATCTCGAACTAGTATACGACGATCACGTTGATAATTCTCTCCAACTCAAAACTATTGGCAACAGAATTTGTGCAGTTGAAAACCCCGTTGCATCAGGAATGATGCATGAGCAGCACATGTTTTGAAGTACGCAACAGGGTAGCTAGCGAAGTAGATAGACACGAAAGAAACACGGATACGAGCGCGGAAAGGCTGTTTTACATGCAATCTCCGCGGGTGCCGCAAATTCTGCGAACTGCTCTCAGCGCAGGATGCCTCGTAAAGCCACAATACCCAACGGCGTGGCGGGACTTTTTGGAGAAACTTGTCGAACACAGGAGCTCGCGGTTTCCGTTCGAAGACGGGGCGGCGCCGGATCCCCCTGGACTATACACGCGTCGCGAGTATAGAAATCGTCGGCTGGATGCAAATTTACAGGTCCTTTGCCAACTGCCGAAACCGTACGGGCCGTCAGACAGTAAACGCGTGTCGGCCAATATTTTAAGTCTGTGCTTCCTGCTCGAACGAAAGGAGATAACTACGAGAGAGAGAGGGGAAAAGAGATGGCAAGAACGAAAAAAAAAATAAAAATGATGAAAGTTCTAGCCTGTGTGTTTGCTCAACAGCCGAGAGGTGAGGATGCGATGAGAGAGAGGGAAACGAGAGAGAGGAGGGAGGTCGCATTCCCGAAAACGTGGTTTACGCGGCGGCGAAGGCCTTCTGCGGGGTCGAAAACTTTTCAACTATGTTCACTGGCGGGGTAAAGCCGAATATCCGCGGGAGGCAAGTAAAAAGAGAAGGCGGGGTGGGAGGGGGGGGGGGGGAAGCTTCTGAGGTCGACCGGGAAAGGGGCAGGATGGCGGGAAGGGAGGGCAGGAATCACGTAACTGCGACGCAAGTAAAGAAGTGGTGGCAAATAAGGAAAAAAGAGAGCCAAACAAGATGGCGGCGGCAACCAGGGAGTGGAGAACGTAGGAGAGTGCGGGGGACGCTGCGTTAGTTGAGGTGAAGTAGGGGGGGCTGGAGGAAGGGGGGGGGGTATGGAAGTTGAGTATTTCCACCGACACCGAGAGAGAGAGGTACCACCGGAGTTCGGATGCTTGCGTCACGAGGTCGTTGGCCCTTGCCGCCCTGGCCTGTGATGATGATTTCTGTTCGCGTATGCGTGTATATATACTGTACGTTCGTCTATTTTGCGTTTTCTTTTAGTTTACTCCCCTCCCGCGTTTCTTTGAAGCGGTGGATTTTTGTTGAACACAGCGTCCTTGTTTTGTTTCCCAAATGGGCAGCGCGCTCGCAGCCCTTGAGGCTTAAAAACAGGAAAGGGACTCCGCGCGCAGGGGATCGCGGACAGCTGAAGAGGAAGGTTGTTCGGCCGAGATGGGGGGCGGGGGAGATTGGCGGGGCCAGACGCTGTTACGTATACGCCGCTTGGTGCGCCACATTGTGGTATAGTATATATGGACGCGTGCGTTTGTGCGTGCGTGCGTGTGTTACGTTTCGTGACGGTTGCAACTCGCTTGCTTTCTTACGCGTAAGGAAAAGAAGGATGTTTCAGTAGGCGAGGGAAGCATCCATTGCGGGGCTTACTCCCCTAGTCCTGCTGTAAATGCGTTCGGCTCCGAAGCACGGCCCGTATTACCGGTTGCGGTATAGGAGCTTGGTAGTTCTCTAGAGTGGCGAAAAAAAAAATAAAGAAGAAAAAGAAGCAGACAAAGCGCTGAGACTTAAAAGAGAGGACGGCCCGAAAGCTGCCCTGTCGAGTAGCACTATGTAGCGGATCGGCGCGCGTTAAAGAAAGATAGATAAGGGGTCAGACGATTATCTCTCTCTCTCTCAATTTTCCAAGCCGCGGCGCGACCTGGGACGACGAAGTCTTGTAACCGCGCATGGCATAGCAACAAGTAGGCGGTATCTGAGGCCCCGCAGGTATGCGGTATAAATAAGCTCGCAGTTTAGGCTACAGTGCGCGAAATATCGTAAGGATGACGCGGCATGTTCGCTATCGGAAAGTAGCTATTGCGTGGTTAAGCCTCATCTGACTTTGACAAAAAGCAAATTCAGTCGTGCAGAAACCGCTGTTCCCTTACGAGCCTACGAGCGCAAGCAGTTGTGGCAGTACGAGACGTGGTTACGTCACTAAAGAGGAAATATCTGCATAAACACCAACTGCACAGAACGTGCACTGGTTAGGTTATGAGCGGCATTCGCGCTGCACATTCGCCACTGATAGCAGTGGCAGCTAAAGAGTAATAAAAGCACTCCCAGAACACCCTTCCTACATGCAATACTTCCCCGTGCTTGCGCATTCACTATGTACACGCTCTAGACTCGACACTGCATCGTGCAGGCGCGCGAGCGCCGAGCCCTACTATTTCTGCTTCTCTCTGTGCTTGCGACTAAAGGCATCCAGCGGAAGAACCGCAGCATATACGGCAGCCGTGCACCCAAGGAATGAACCAACGATGCCGTGCTGTCTCCCTTAGCGCGCCATCATTTGCGCCCACCTATATGAGGGTGCGAGCTCCCCTCCGCCGACCTACGAAAGGGCCAACGAGAACGGGAAAACAAAAGCGAGGGTGTGAGTGAACACCGGGGGCGAAACCCCGTGCACTCCTTCCGCCGGTGCCCTCATCCCACGCGTTTGCATGCACTGGCCTCCGGGAGAAAAAAAAAAGAAGAGAAAGAAAAAAATGGCTGTGGCTTAGGTAAGGTTAAGCCCAGGATGCGAAGCATACTAGCCTTTATTTTAGTTGTTGAACCACTGTTTAGCCTGGTGAACTGCTGTTGCTTGGCTATATTTGGTTCGGCTAGACGAAGAAACAACTCATGCATTACTTCTTCGCCTTCAAGAGTGGAACGCGACAGCGTTCCCGTCGACCCGCCAAGGGGTGTAAGACAATGGGCTACAGGGCAGCGACTACGCGCCCCGCATTGGACGCGGTGAGCGTCGAGCAAAGCAGCGTTCGGCGCGGCAACGAAATGTGCGCCTGAGCAAGAGACGCACGCCTTAGAAACAGCGCGTTTCTAAGGCAACACCGCATTCACTAGAGGCGCTTTTGTACCGCTTTGAAGCGTTAATTGTACTCGTGGCTCAGTGGTAGCGTCTCCGTCCCACACTCCGGAGACCCTGGTTCGATTCCCACCCAGCCCGTCTTGCAAGAGTTGAGCCAAAGCCACTTCTCCTCTGTCGTGACGTCACGGTGTCACGTAATTTCATGGTCACCGCCGCGCCTGAGGAGCTGGGTTGAGCCCTCGTAATATGCTTCGCATAAAAGATTAGTTAGGGGATGCGCACCCATTACGCGAGAAGGCTCGGCCCCGCGGGGCCACGGTGCATATGTGCGGTCAGGGTGACCACCATCGCCCCGCTGCCCGAAGCGAGTCGGTGACCAGCGTGCACCGGCAGACCAGCGGCTGGCTTCCGCCAAGGGGCACGCAGAGGCCGTTCACCGCACGCACCGTGGCGGCCGCGCGGTGAAAAATACGCTGGCTGGCCCCGTGCAGCTCTCCCGGAGCGGCAGGAAGCCGACTCGCGAGAGCAGCCGGTGGGGCGCGGCGGGAGCCGATTCCAGTTTCCCGGAACGGGATCTGGGCTCCGGGTTCGCCGCGCATCCGCTCTGGACCGCGATGCGCGCGCTTTAAGGAGGGGGTTCTTCAAACGCCGCGCGCACATCCCCGTGTGCAAATGCACCGTTGCTTTATGCAGGTCGAGCTGTGAAATAACGGCATACGAATATTATATGAGGCATACGTGCCCGTCGCATGAAGAAATATCTTGAAGAAAGTTCTGCTGCTCGATACACTCTTAAAACGGTTGCACCCTTTGGGGTGTATATTTGTCCCACAACAATAATCGTCATCTGGCTTGCTTGCGTTTCCTTTCCTGAAAACTCGGCGCTCGCTACTTTCCTGTCGAGAATGCTGCGTCACACTGATAGCGCGCATGCCGTTCGTGACTGGAAAGTGCCGGGCTCGCAGCGTTAAAGAAAGGAAGCGCGGGCAAGACAGATGATGATTATTGTTGTGGGACAAGATAAGCCCCAAAGGGTGTAAATTTTTCTAAGAGTGTACGAGGTCGCGCAGGTTCGATCATCGGTCGGGGAAGCCACGCTTCGATGGATGGTGAAATGAGAAACGCTCATTTACTTAGATTTAGGTGCATGTAGCACGTCACGTAGAACACAGTGCAGGGGCTCAAAATTTATCCGGAGCTTTCCACTACACTCTTAGGCGAAGTTACACCCTTTGGGGTGTATCTCTGCCACACAACGATAATCGTCATCTGCCTTGCTTGCGTTTCCCTTCTTGAAAACGCCGCGCCCGCTACTTTCCCGTCGAGAATGCTATGTCATGCTGATAACGCGCGTGCCGTTCGTTACTGGGAAGTACCGGGCTCGCCGCGTTAAAGAAAGGAAATGCGGACAAGATAGATGACGTTTATTGTTGTGTAGCAAGATACGACTCAAAGGGTGTAAACTTACAGTGTTAGGAAAAATCTGTGTCGTGTTCTCTTCTTGTGTTCTTGTCCTCACGCCCTTTTAACATGGCCTAGTTGTCACGCCAGCATATTATAATACTTATGTTTGTCTCGGACAAAATTTTAAAGTCGAGTTCCGGCTTCTTCTCCAGTTCCCTTTTTGGAGACTATTTCTCGCAGTATGCCAAGAGGCGCAAGCCCGAATATTTAGTGGGGTTCTACAGTTCCAATGCGCGCCAGCTCATAAACGAAGTTTGGTGCCTTATGAGTTAGTTGTTTGACACTGTGAGGATCATAGGTTAAAAGATATCAGCGTTACATGCAATTCAGCTTTAAGCTCGCAACAGTGTACGACATAAAACTGTAGTCGGTGCTCGGACATCAGAGTAATCTCTTGAGACTCTTTGGTTGAACGACTTCGTACGTCGAGCTGCACTTTCCGGGAGAAGGTACCGGCACATTTCAAGCGTTAACAAAGGGTGAGCTATATTCCAAGTTAACAAAGCCGTTAGAAACACACTGGCGGAAACAAAAAAATGTCATCCACTGGACTGCATAAAGTTACTTAGAAAGCCAGTTGCTATTTCTGCTTATGCGGTCATGTGGATGGCTCATTCCCCTTTACCATAATTTCCATCATCTTGCAGATTTCCGCAAACCTCACAGTTGAGTGCAGCTTCTTTGCGAGCGCAATGGGAAAACCTTTTCACTTTGTTTTATCTTTCGCGGATCTACGGTTACTGATCCTGAGGACAGCGTGCGATTCTATAGGGTCGCCTCGCACAATGCAACTTTCCACGACTCGAGCGCTAAAGCTTCGCTGATGACAAGAATCGGTCCGGCCGAAACTGAGTCACCAGCGGCGAGTTTGCAAAACGGGAGACGTATACTACATCAGACTCTAACGAATGACGCGCAACTCCGGGGGTGATCTTTACTGAAGAGTCCCCCCAACTCACGCGGTGGCCCCAGTGAAAAATACGCCTAGGCAGGACGTTTGAAATCGAAGGCAACAAAAACGGCGAGGAAGAAAGAAACGTGACGAAGTGAGGCATCAAAACGGAACGATGGACGCACTCTTGGTAAGCGGGCTTCTCCGCACGTTTAAGTTTCGGCCATAACGACAGGACCAGGAAACAAGCAAACGGGCACAAAAATGACGAGCGTGCAGTGTAGGACGTTGGGCGAGGAGGATGCAGCGCGTGCTCTCGGATTCAGTGGGCGATGCTTTTCCTCGAAATCGCGGAGGCTGCAGCAGCAGCAGCAGGCAGAGAGGACCGGCAGATTGCCTGATTTATCCCTGTTTTGCCCTCCCAGTCTTTTTCTATTTTTCGGCATTTCTTTATCGCGCAGCCAGCGCCTGCCTGTTTGTACGTCGTCATCGCCGGTGCAGTTCAGTGCCGCCGCGCCAGGGTTGAATCGAAACAGCGGCAGCGCGGCGCGCAGTACCGAAGTTGTAAGCGCGGGGCGGTGGCAGGAGTTCTGAGGGGAGGGGGGAGGAATAGGCGCGGCAAGCAATGCGAGACTCTCTCCGCCTCCGCTTCGTTCCTCTTTCTTTCCTTCTTTTTGAACCCGCGGTTCACAAAGTCCCGCGAGGGGTATGACGCGGCACAAAGCCTTAAAAAATAAGGCGGAAACATTTATTTTTCCTTCCCCGACAAAAGGAACGAGCGCGCGATTTGAGGGAGAGAGAGGGCGAGGGACGTTGGTTGTACGAAGAAGACGGGAAGGAGGGCGCAGGGTGGGCGAAATCGGTGGTTATGGCAAACAACGCGGCGGCACACGATCGGCACGAGCCCAGGGTGGGGCCCTCGGGGCTCTCGCGCAAAAAAATGCCGGCATCCACTACCAAGAGGGGCGGCAGAGGAGGGGGGAGGGGTGAAGCAGCGGCGGCGGCGGCAAAAACATCCAGCCCTACGATGAAGCGCCGGCGGCCTTGCACAATGCCTCGCGCTCTACGGTGCGCAGATGGGCGACCGTATCGAGAAAGAAAGGAGCTCGCGTCTCCCGTCTTGCGCGCGCGCGCGGGCAGCCTTCCTTCCTTCACGAAGGTTACGAGACGACGACGACGTAAGCGTTGCGTCGGGAGAGGAGTTCGTTCATCCCTATAGAGTAATGGACCCGAAGGGAAGCGGCATCCTTTCGGTAAACACAGCAGTCTTTCCCGGAAGCGCGCACTGTCTCGATGAATTTTCTAGATGGCTTCACTGTTATCGCATGTTACTTATTCGTAGCTTTACAGATTTAATGGGTGCTTTTTGTGAGAGTTCGCGGCGCCCAGCTGTTGTGCTGGCAACCGATGTCGTGCATTTTAATGCAGAGGTACGAAACAGGTGTGTGTTTCTCTAGCATTGACGGCCTCCTTGGAGGTGCGACTACCAGGTGATTATAGTGGAGGGTAGTTGGGGGCCGTTGCCAAAGTATAAACAGTCAATGTGCGCCAATTTAATGAAGTCTGTTTTGTTTTCCGCCAGTTGGAGCACGTGTATTGCTTTTCTGCCTTGGTAGTTCCTCACCCATTTCATAAAAAGGGCGTATAACTGGCCATAAGGTAGACAGTAGTAAGTGTCGTGTCTTCCTTCGCTACCTTGTTGTCTGTTTTACGCACCTTTCTATAGTATGGAGCGATAACTGGTCCTGTTCACTACTCCTTCTGTTCTCCACGTGAAGCTAGCACATGCCTCGCACAAACACTCGTAGTTACCGTACAAGGCTTGCCAAAAGCTTTAAAGCCACTGGTCGCATGTCAAGAGATGTCGACCAGACCACTGGCGAGGTTCCTGTCTTCTGGCGCTTCGAAAAGATTGGTAGAGCGAGGCTACCTATCCTTCTCCCTACCAGATCCCTGGGGCTCCGAAAGCTCCACCAAAGTGCAGCTACGTCGCCCTGAGAATAGCTGCGTCTTCAGTTTGGCTAATTTTATAACTGTCGAAAAAGTGTAGTTTTTCGCATGCAAGACACATGCATTTACATGAAGCGCCGGGTTATCTCATAATCGACTGCCCCCGAACGTTAATGGTGGAGAAAGAGAGAGAGAGAGAGTAAGAAAGGGGAAGCCAAAGCAATATCGACAGGCTCTAGCGAGGTCGCGCTATAACTAAAACAACTTTGGTCCCAAATCGACGTTTTTTCCACTGCTTCGACGATGCTTTGTTTTTTCTTCATCCTTGCTTGACGTTGATATCGCAGGGGACGCTTTTGTACATCTCAGGGCCATTCCATGTGACTTCTCCACTTTGGAAATCTCTCTGGAGATTTCGAAGTGTGTTCTGTCAATCGGGTTGGAGTTCAACGCCTGAATTAAGACCCCGTTAACTGTTTGAAGTGTCCTTTTTTAGCATTCACTAGCGGGCCTCCTCAACTTGCAGTGGTACTGCTCGTGAACGAGGACTATACTCGAGAGGCGGCTATAAGAGCGGCCAACCTACGAATTCGTAAACTTGACATTTTGTACGCGTTGGCTTATGGATAAAAAGCTGTGTGAAGTACTGCTACAATTCTTTCACGAGAACTGCTTGCACGCATTCTTTTAGATAACCACATATGTCACAAGGCGTGCTGTTCGAAAAAAAAATAAGAATGAAAGAAAGACATGAAGAATAACCTGGGTTTGTCTATGTTTGTGTGGGTTAGAGGGCGAGGGCTAAGGTAAGGCACATGCGTGTGTGCGCCCGTCCGTAGCCGAACAACATGTTATGGTACCTGAGTGCTTAGGATGGTATGGTACAGCTTTATTAAAACAAGGATGACTCATCAACGCCCGTTAAAGATAAAATCGTAGCAGCAATAGTATGCCTCACACGAAGTCCTTCCATCCATTCGTCAGAAGTGATAAAATACCGCTAAAATAGGCGCGCCAGCTCTTCGTAGAGGCGTTTCCCTAGTTCATTTGCTGCAGATACCAACTTACACGTATGCATCGATTCCGCTGCTAATGGATGGCAAGATATTCAGAAGCCAAAGACAAGAGCGTCGCAGAACCGCCATTGCGGCGCGTGGAACGCGGCCGAATTCCTTCGTCACGCTTGCCGGGACACCCATTCTGATTAGCGTCGGAACACGCATCCTCTCTGCCCTGCTGCACCGTCGGGCGGCCTCGACGAGGAGGACACATCATGCAAGGCGCGGGAAAGCTCGCGCTCCGTTATTCGGGAGATGCCGGAGCCTGCCGCCGCGCCGACCTTCCCGCCGACACTCGTTTGAGCGCCAATCCTGTTCCTCTGGATTCCTGCACGGCGAAGGGGCGCAAGACGCGGCTGGGAGAAAGAGGAGCCGGTCCCGCCGGGCTTTGAAGCACGTCTCTCTCTCTCTCTCTCTCTCTCTCTCTCTCTCTCTCTCTCTCTCATGCACACACTCTTACGAGCGAGGTGAATGTCTCGCCCCCGAAGAGAGCACGACAGCTTGGTCTCAGCGTGAGTTGCCCTGGGGCATGCAGACGAGATGCGATAATCGCGTTTTCGGAGGGGGCATACCCATTCCGTCGTGCCCGAAGCACCTTCGACGTACCTTCCTCTATGTGGAAAAGTGGTTAGTCCCGTTAGGCCTCCTCGTCTTTGCTTTTCTTGCTCGTTCGCGCTTACTCTATGTAGGGACCCGGCCATCAGCATTCCTTCAGGAGCGTGGGTGCAGCGCACCAATCCTGAACGTGAGTGCTTCGAAAAGTGGCTAAGCACAGAGAAATTGAGCGCAGGTAGAATACACGGAATGCTAATACTGAAACGAAAATTGGTATTTGTTTGTGCGCTGTCAACAGCCGGTGGAAGCCAGTACTGAACTCATTCCCGGTCGAGTGAAGTAACGCGGTGCACGTATATAGATTGCGGCAAACCCAAAGTATTCGCATCAGTGTCAAATAAAGAACGTGGGGCTTTCTAATTAGTATACAACAGTGTGTGTGTGGGGGGGGGGGGGATGCTTTTCTTTATTTGTTTACTTATATTTTTGCGGGTGGAGAAGGAAGGGTGAAAAGGGGAATGGCGAAGAGAATGTGTGCTTTAGACACGGGAATTACTGCGCATCTACTCCCTCAGAATTTTATTTTATTTTTTTGCTGAACTCTAATTCCTAGAACCTGCAATGGGCGCAGTAATCGCTCTTGTTCGCATTGTATTGTCTCCCCTGTATGTCTGCCTCTTGAAAATCCCTTCGTTACATGTTTGCGATTCGCATACTGCGTATTTCATATTTTTTTTTTCCTGGCCGTGTGCAGTGAGAAGCATAGCTTCGTCTATTGCACCGTCGAACGCATTACGATAGTAATATCTAATATAATATTATTATTATATTAATAATATTCATAATATTAATAATAATATTATAGAACAGTGGGTACATATACGATAAGATGGAGGCCTGAAGTGACCAGTGGTATCGACAAGTCCCCCATGTTGGCTCCAGGCATACACGGCTTCTCTTATTCGACCAGAGTAGATCTTAGGTGATGCAAACATTTATCACATCGCGCGGAATGACATTGCCGACCCCTCTCGATGCGTGCTTTGGTCAACGCGAGGGGAGTTAAACTCCTAAAGCTGGTGCCGCCAACGATTCATCTTGCTTCTCGACGAGATGCTTCCTATATCGCATTCCTGCCCGTCAGTGGTCGGATAACGTATATCATGTGAACATATACAGACCCACGTCGCTATGCATTCCCGTTGGGATTACGCTACAGCGCTTAGCGGCGACTTTGCGGTCAGGTGCGTGCATTGTTTCATCGTTTTTATTTTAAAAATTGGTTTCAGGGGAACTCGTGTGCCTCTGGATAACGGAAACGAATGCGAGTTATACACGATGGTAAGTTAGCGAACTTATGAAAGCCCCAGGTTGCAAGATTGAAAAAAAAAAAACGGTACTTTTTTGTTATTACACGTTCTTAATTCTGTCATATGTGCCCTAAATACCCGGCACCGAAGAATAACTTGACGGATGGGAACTGTTGCGATGTTTTTAATCTCTGAGGTTAACATTGTACTAGCGAAGTCAGACTACGCCGATCGAAGAGAGTGTGACCGGATTTTTCACTCGCGTTTGTTATTTCTGGTGGTAGAGTGTTTAGTTTCCAAAAGAATCAACTAGCTCTAGATTATCAGTTTTTTCTCTATACTTCTCGGCGCTCTTTCTCGAGCGTAAACCTCCCTCCGTCTCTTTTAAATTTCGAGAATTTGTCCAGGATATCTCGATTTGTGGTAAACCTGCAATGTGCTCGGGCCATTTTATTTCAACAAAAAACGCGTTGATTTCCTTGGTTCTTCCTTCACTGAGACCCAGATGATTCTGCAGCCACGCAGCTAGAATCTATATTTGAAGTAGTAGCTTAGCGCAAATAAAACCACAGACACAAGGAAGACAGACAAGGACAAGCGCTAAGCTACTACTTCAAATATGGACGACCAACTAGCCCAACAGTCAACTCAGCTAGAATCTAGGTGCGTATTTCAACCTTCTGTGCGTGCCAAGTGCGGTTAAGTCAAAACCAAATTACGGTACGCGATAGTTACGCCCACCGAATGGAAAAGCTTAACCGTAGATTTGCATGCACTTAATCTGATTAAAATAACAAATGCGAGGTTAGATTTATCGTGTAACCAGTTTCCACAACATCAAAGTGGCCTCGCGCCATTAGTGCTACTTCACGACTGCGCATCTAGCAGACGTCTCATATGTTCGCTTCAGAACTCATCCCCTTCTTTCTTTTCCTTTTTTGTTTCCCCCGCACAGGGTATATCAGGCAGACTCCCTGCCCGATCTCCCTGTCTTACCGTGGATAAAATCTCATAATAACTGGCATATAAGGCTTAGTTTGACGGAGGTTGGCGTTTTCTAAGCTAAAAGTACCACGTAAGAACAGCGGAAAAGAAAAGAAGGAAGAGTGCAGCGATGGCGAGGAGTCTCATGACGTCACAGGGGCCGCACCACACTGACCCGCGGAACTTGCACGGCGAGGGCAGCTGCAAAGTGAACAGCGGCGCCAGTCGCGGCCAGGCAGGTAGTGCGCGGGGACGCAGATGTTGCGTCGCTTGACCCTGTTTGTTCCACGGGCGAGGCGGCTATAAATCAGGATGGCGAAGACCTGACCCTCGGCCGGCACCGACGTGCTCAGAGCACAAGCGGCCAGGAGCGAAGCAGCGGGAGCCGTACACATGGCCGCACTTGGGTTTGCACACTGGCATACGGAACGGGCCCGCTTCCTCCTCCCACTCGGGACACAAAGAATCAGGAGGGTCGCAAAAGAGCTGGCTAGGGAAGGGGTTGGCTGACGGACCGACCGCCTAACCCTTCTTCTATAGGAAGTCGCGAACTTGTTACAGCATCCCGGGGTCAAAGAGTTGCAGCCATTGTGCGAAGAGCGGTCAACTTCTGCACGGTGACCTCTCGCTTTGTGACGGTCCGCATTGTGTTCGGACCTGGCCGTTCGTTTCCCTCGGACTTTTCCTTTATGCCGGGAGCGTTGTAAGGGGAGCAGCTCTGACGTCCTGGCTTGCTTTGTGGTGAAGCCCCTGTTGCGCGAACCGCGGGCGTCGGTCAAGGATGAACTTGCAAGACGTTAAAGCTAGTAAACGAATCGGAAAAAAGAAAGTGGGGCAAGAAAGGGTCGAAGCGAGCACTTCGCTATTGAAGGTCGTGCGGGTGGCTACCATGTGGAGCCATCGTTCTTCTACGGTCGGCAGTCGTTGCTGCCCCTGCGGAAGATATTACAGCTACCGCGAATGAGCCCTAAAATGTTGTCTAACCATGTGAAGGCATCCTTATCAAAATATAACAATACCCATGGTCCCAGAAATTGGAGACTGCTTTCCGAAGTAAAACCGCAGCACATATCGGGACGCCTCCTACCTCCTTTAATTCGTAACATGCAAATGCTACAAACGCTTTTAATTTAATTTGAAGCATTATAGATGCCATACCTGAAGTAAAAATACCCCATAATCTTGCCCAGCATGATGCGGCATGCTGTTCCCTTTCTGTGGAACATAACAGTGATTAGTTCTTTAGCATACCAAACGCTTGGTAAGCATGCTGCTCCACAAGGCTCTGTCTATTTCCTATGGAAGGCTGATACCGCGATTGAAGATGTCAGCCATTCGATGCTCACGTAGTGAAAGCGAAAAGAAGAAAATGACATGCGCGAAAGCGTTCAATGCTCCGCACGCTAATTGAGCGCAAGCATCGCCATCCCAGCGGTGGCGTTGGTGGTGTGCGGGGAAACCTGCTTGCAGAATATAGAACAATGTCTGCACTGTAAGAAGGTCCTTATGCCGCTCTACAGTGTGCCTACTGGAAATGTGTGGAAACTGAGCATGGGTTATTGTCCCAGATGCACCGGTTTACTGAAAGTCAGAAATAAGAAACGCTATCCAAATAAAGTGAATGAATAATCGGTGCGGTGCGGATACGCATGGGCAATGCACTTTATATGTACTTCCTGTGTCAGGCAAGTTACACATTTGAACGGTGCAGAACATCTACGCGCACATGTGCGTGCTAGTTGTAACCTTATTGCGCTGTAAGTCGTGTATGTGAGATATTGGTTGTCGAAATAGTACGCTATGTGTGCGTATACAGTCGCTGTTCTCTGCAATCTGCATATTTTACTGCTATGTCAATTTTCTTTCGAATATTCAACACATCAGCACGTAATTGAGAAACAAAGGAGCCAGCATTGATCAAGACTCCAACATGTCCAAGTCATAATGTAAAGATAATATTATAAAAAAATACATAAATTAACAGATAATGTCTTACGTTTCAAAGTAGCAGTTTAGTTTTCAATGGAATACGATTCCGATTGAAATTTGACAACTCGAAGTTTTTTAACGTGCACCAAATTATAAGCACACGAGTGCAATTGCATCCCGGCACCGCTATGTAAGTGCAGTTACCGAGGCAGAGAATCGACCCCGCGACCTCGTGCTGAGTAGCGAAGCGCCATAGTCAGATAATGCATACAAAGAGAACTGAAAGACTCCCGGACATCCAAAAAATAGTGAGGAAAGCCACCGGGCGATACGGCGTAAAGTTGCAGAATTTATGGTCATGCATAAACATGGAAACAGCTGAAGCTTCGAAATGGTTAAACATGAGCTCGTTTAACACGATCACCACACGTTGCGGAAGGAACTACGTAAACATGACAGTTAATTTGCTCAAGCTTTATCCTGTTATTTGCGACTATGCGCGTGAGCGGCCTCAAGCTGTTACCCAGCCGCACGGCAGCTGCGATCGGGCCGTAAAAGAGGAAATCACAGTCTGGTTTGGATCACGGTGTAGCGCTACAGGAGAAAGGCGGGATCGCCTTGTTTCGTTGGCGATGTTTTTTAGCCGGCAGCAGCAAGACAAAGCGTAGCTAGGCTTACTGCAGAAAGGAAAGTCGGAGGAGGTCGGAGTGTGGCGAATTGTAAGACTAGGCGGGGAACCGCAGACACGGAGTTGTCGCGAGGCCATCGCAAGACGCTGTGACCTCGCCTTGTTAAGGCAAACAATCTTAACTGCTCCCCGCTGAGTCCGCGGCGATCTCGCGTAGCAAACGCCATCAAAGTGCTGCGCGTCAACAGTTCCTTTACGGTTAGTTGGATGTGACTAGGTGGCAGGGGACAACGCAGTGCAAATGACAAGTAAGACACTATAAAAGTCGTATACAGCGCGGCTCCGGAAACCACCCGAGCGTCTCAGCTTGAGAAACTTTGATGAGAGCGCGCGCCCTCTAGCCGTCGTAAACCGCAAGGCCGAGACGCGCGGCATGCAACTCGACCTGGAGTCGTTGGCCGCGGAGGCGCGTCGCATGCGGACAGGCCGTCGAAGCACGCGGAAGGCGGGCGGCGGCCCAGCGGGGCGCTTCGGGACCCGCAATCATGTCCCCATCTCGACCGGACCCTCCTCCCCACCTCGAGAGAACCTGCTGGAGTTCCCGCTTATGCGTTGGCGCGGGGCACCTGTCTGCCCAGGAGCCGCGCCAGGTCAGCCCGTACACCGGAGAACCCTGCACCGGCGGTGGCCACGTTGGCTTGCAGAGTCGTGAAAGTTGAAACAGCGGCTTTGGGGAACGTTCGAATGTACAGCGTCATCTCGCGAGGTCGCTATCGTCTATGGCGGATGGCAAGCTGCCGGCGTTAGGCCTAGCTGGAAAGAGAGAATGGCGTAACGCCTAACCACTGGACGCTTTCATGGAGTACGTATAGTATGTAGTGAGTTCGATAGGTTGGGCTCGCTGGCCACACTTCTTGTCGCACAAAGGATCGCGTTCTGACGTTCGCCCCCTGCTGCACTGAACTATTGGCGGTCATGTACAGTCATGGCGACCGGCCTCTGCGAGCCTTGGAGTGCAGATGAAGAAAGGCAGAGACAAGGAGAAAATAGAAAAGGACAGCAGGGAGAGGAGCGGCCGAGCGCGCAAATACGAGGCTTCGTGCTCTCGCCTGAGGCGGATGTGTGTGTGTTCCTCACACGGAGCACGTGACAGCGGCCGTGGGGAAAAGATGTTTACGCGGCGGCTGGCGCTCCGGGGGAAGGAGGTTGTTACACGGCGACGGCGGCGGCCGGAAAGGCATCCCGGGCTCTGGGTGGATGACCGGGGCAGCCGTGGCTGCATCTATTACGTCCTCGCCCTTGGAACCCAGCGGCGGCTGTTTTGTCTTGCGCGCCACGAAGAAAGGAGGGGTTGGTTACGAAGAAAAACCGGTCCGGTTAGGGGTGGTTTCGTCTGGGACGCCGCCGAGACGGGAGAAAGCACGCACACACAAGCACTTGTGCAAGTGTATGAAGGGCAAGGCGCTGCCTTTTGCGCCGTTAGGGAAAGAGAGAAGGTGAAAGGGTCCCGCGTGAGTTTCCCTGCTTTGTTTCAACGGCCGGTCGTTGTTGCTCACCAAACATTCGCTGTTGCGCACCGCACGCTAAAGGAAACCTCGGACTGCGCAACAGCGCACTGTCTCTGGCACTATGAGGCAATCGGCTATCTCTCTCTTTGCCCGCACAATCTCCGATATCACTGGTGGGGCTCAAAGACCGGTTGACGCGGCAAGGAATCCTTCTTAAACAGGCGGTGGAAAATGGTCGCTGAGAATTCAGTGCCGAATATTGGTAAACGCGACGTGGTTTTGCAGCAGTTGATGGGCACAGCTGGTCAAGGACAAAAAAAAAAACCAAATACATTAAAGCGAGGTCAGTGGAAGGGAAGAGCGATGCACCCACTGTTTACAGTGTTTAAAACGCATTTCCCGGAGGGAAAAAAGACAAAGACCACAAATGATAAGAAAAAGGCACCGACGATTTCAGAATGTGACTGCCACGAGTTGCATTCGGATGGCGCGCAAGTTCTTTTTCTCCAGTTGCTCAGACCACTGCAGCCAGTACGTATATTGGCCACTGAAGAGTACGCCTCAAAGCACAACACATTACACCAGCGCTGGTGATATTGAAATCAAGGTAACCTTTCCTCATATAATTATTTACAGCATGCAGCGCGTTTCCTTTTTCTATTTTCGAGGTATTTTGGGGAGAAGGGGGGGGGGGGGGATTGCTGAGATCATCGGATGATATCGCCTGTGTTTTGAAGGTTTGTAGAGAACAAGTGAGTCATGATAAAAACAGAGAATAATGTTTTCGCTCAGGGTGAACTGAGAAACCGCACGTTCCGAAGGTGCACTCATTCTGCATCGGGTAAGGGCCTCACACACGCTGGCTGATGACGATTCCAGCGTCTAGTGTCGCGGCAAGTGCACATGCATCTCGTGTACGGGCTGGCAATTTGGTCGATCGCTCACCGATATAATCTAATAATAAGTGGAGTGTTCGCAAAGATGCTTTCGGGAGCACGTGTGTAGTCATATAGCGGAGCACAAGACGAGCTACATGGCTGATAGCAACGGCTTGCGGAAGACGAAAAAAAAAAGCAATAATATCAAAATAAATCTGGAATGACTCTAATGGCCAGGTACGGCTAAAAGGACGTCATACTGTGCAACTCCGCGGCATTTACCTTCAATATCGATGGCTCTTCATGATGCTTGTTCTACACAGCTACCCAATTTATGGGTCTGTCCAAGCCTTAACGTACAGAGAGAGAGAACAACTTTAGTGAAAATGCCTGCAGAGTTGGTTAGGCTCCCTCCACGCAGGGAGGACAAGCTTTTACCGCGACGCGGCCACTACGTCAGTCTCGTGCATTGTTCTCCTCGAGGTCTTGGTTCCTCGCTACTTCCGCGGATCCGAGAGGGCCGCCGCCCCTTTCCTGGGGGCGGCGCGGGCCCCCAGGAACGCTAGGAGTACGAACGTGTGTGACTGATTCCTGGCTTCGTCTCGCATCGTTCCTGTGGAAGTCCTGGTTTTAGAGAGCTCTGGATTATGAGGGTGATTGGTGAACTCCCTCCTTTAGAGCAGCGCATGCGGACTCTAAAGAGAGGCCGATGGGACATCCCGGAGCAAGATTCAGTCATGAATGCAGTGGCTTCATTTATTTTGACAAAGACTGGCATATACTCACGTCGCTGCAAAACGTTTCCTGGCGTATTCGCTGTACGTATTGTCACAGTAGGCGTGGAATCAGACATATTGGGATTTTTTTTAATGACGCATAACAAATCAATGTCCTCAGAAGACGCACCATGATGAAATGGCCGCTACATGCGATGAGATAAAGGAAAGAAGAAAGCAGAAAAAAAACACGGAAACTACTTCCAAGCTCTCTAACGAATATTAGAGTACAAACTTCGAACAGAGCAAGGACAGCAGCCTTCAGCAATACTCGAAGTGCCTCTCGAACAAGCGAACGAACGTCTTTCCTTCGAACATTCCACGCACGAAAGGACTATAGCATGGACAGACGTGGGACGAAAATTTAAAAAGAGGGTTCATTAATCAGCGTGGTATTAAGCAATACACGAGAGGACATGCTATAAAGCCGGCTTCAGCCACGTTATGCTTCGCTCGTAACGCTTCAAAATGGGGGAGGGAGGGAGGTGGTTGTAAGAGCGACAAAAGAAGTAATAATGACCAGAGCGAGATTATGTTGTGGAACCCAATAATTTTTGTGCCGGGTGCGCGCGGAGAGCATTTCAATTGCGCGGTACAAATGCCAGATTACAGAGTATCATTGATTTCGACAAGCCCGCGCCTGCATATACTCGGCGTATACGAGAGAGGGAGTTCTGTGCTCGTCCTCAAGTCAGCCGGGGCGAACACACTAAGCCTTATTACTGGTTTCTCGACAAACCCCTTCCTCCGAGGAACTGGAGATGGGAAAAAAATAGCATAAAAAATAAAAAAATAAACGAACGACCGCTCTGCTGATCGACTCTCTAATTACTCCTTCGTTCCACTCTTCCTACTTTTCCTTCTTGCTCCACCCTTTCCTTATTACTCCATCTTTTTTTCGTGTTTTGCATTATGCGTTCGCCGCTCTTAACGAATTCTGTCACATACTTCCGACTTTTAATTTCGCACATCTTACTTTTTCTTTATTTTGTCCTCATCAGTTCTAAGACGAGAGGATGGTTTTTTAATTCTTTTTTTTTTCACTTCTTCGCTCTTTTCCCGAGTTTCGTTGCTACGTTGTACCTTCTTCGCAACGACTTGATGCTCGACATTAAGAGCATGGCCGCGCAGAACACGGACACAAAAAGGACAAATCCAAGCTTCCAGATGCATGCATATAATCAACCACACACCGAGCACTACAGCAAAGTATAGTTTCACATTTATACCGTATATACAACGCGCAAAAACTTTCCACTTAAGCTGCAGCGCGCTGTATGCCTGCCGGTCTTACTTTTTTTAATTATTTTTTTTATTTTCTCGTGCGCCTCGCCTTTGTAATTAGCCCCGAGTCCGAGAGAGGCCCTGACGCTCAGGGGACGTGTCACACTGGTGTTGTCATTATCCGGCGCGCGTGCATTTATTTGTGTGTATGTGTGCGTGTGTATGTGTGCGTGTGTTTGCTTCCCTTGCCACGTAATGGGGCTAGGGGACCCACTGTTTCCATTAAGTGGCGAAACAAGCACACAATCTCGTCATAATATATACGAGCGCTGATGTAGTACAAAGAAAGACGACGTTATAATAAAGACTTCATGTTCCGGCGAAGAAACCCTTTATAAAGAAAAAAAAATCTCCCCTACCACTATGGCTCCACTATATGCGATTCCTGGCTGCTTCCCTCGCCCCCTGTTCTTCAACCCCTCCCTCTAGATGTGTATATATATATCTATACAAATATTTATTTTTATTCTACGGGGGCGCGCGCGAACAGGGACAGACGTACGAAGAGACGAAGGTATAAGGCAAAGAAATGTGAAAGCATTCACAGATAGAAAAACAAGAAATAGAGCCGAGCAAGACAGTGAAGTGCATCAAAGAGCAAAAAGGAAACACATACAGAAGTAGAGGTAAAAAATATAGAACTCGCTAAGGACAGGGAAAAAAAAAGTGGATTACGAGGGAGTCGGGGCGAAAGTACGCCGAAGCGAAGCACAAACAAGTATACATATACTCTGGAACATAGGCCCCTCGCGGCAAAAATCGATAGTCAGACGCTGTGCAATTTGTATGTTTAGCGTGGCCCAGTGTTTTAATGAGTGAACTATGGAAGCGGAAGGGATCGCGCGTTTGAAGCACCGGCGGCCGACTTTAGATGGGGGGGGGGGGGGGGGGTTGAGAAGGCGTGCCGGGCAGCCCGTTGGATCAGCGCACTAGCAGCAAGTGTGCGAGGACTTTCGAGGGCCGAAGGAGCCGGGTGTGTATGCGCGTGTGTGTGTATAGTGTGCGGGGGGGTTTAAAGGTAGCGATCGACGATAATAACTGAAATGGGCTTACGTAACGGGCAGGAAGTGGCCCGTACGTACACACATGAACAGCGCGTGGTCCGGAGACTATACACGACGACCTGACGACGCTATAGAAGAGAAAGAAAGCAGTAGATATATATAAAGGAAATAACGCGTAGTACAAGCTTGGCGTCTTGTTCGGAACTTGAACCATGCATCGTTCGGGCTTCGGCGGGCGCCATGTAAGGCACGTCGTAACTCGAGGTCTCTAACGTGGGAATCCATGAAGGAAAGGGCGCTGCATTGAGCTTATATAGATACGTTAATATAGAAGACAGAACTCTAGCGCGTGCTCGGCAGTGGGTGTATTCGATATCTGGTCCTGAATTCCCCAGGACTACTCGAGATTCTGCTTACTACAACTATCACTGGGTTGAACGCAGGCAGTACCTGACGACGGTCGAAGACATCCAGCTATATACACCGTCACGTCATCTGCTGCAAAAACTGACAATGTCTGCAAGCGTACATCTCTGCAGTGCGAAAAACCAGCCGCCCATTCTTGTTTTGCTTCCATCTTGTGAAGGAAATATGTGATTAGTAAATTCCCATCGCGCAGGCTTGATACCTTGAGGAGGGGTTGTCGTTACTCACTAATGACGCACTACTCGCGAGTGTCTTAAACTGTTAACTGAATCACGAGTGACGGCCTGTGACTTGAGAGCTAAAACCCAGCATCTTAAACCACGTACGACTCAAGTCCTTCAAGAGAAGAACAGTATACACGAATCCAACACAGAACTTCGTGTTTGTGAAGCGCAGATTTGTATCCTCGCAGAGACAGCGCCGGTAATTGTATAGCAGACGACGTGGAGGCTGTCCTGTCGGCTACGTGCTTGTGTGTTGTTATTAATAGATGAGCGTTTTATCTTGGTATGTACGTAATTTTTTTTGTGACACCTACATTAAAAGCGGGATGTGGACAAGTGCGCAAACTTCATGTAGATATATGGAATACCAATGCACACTGCATATGAAAACCTACACAAAAGGAACGAGGACCCTACGAACGGGACTTATCTGTGCACATGTCAACTTATCTACACTGTAGTAAGCACAGCACTCATTTGCAAAGAACACTACACGAAACGACAGAACGTTGCGTTTGCACGAACATCTCACTTGAAAAGGTAGCTAATTGGCATTTTGTTGTTCGTGACACGTATACTATATATATATCCCGACGTGCTATAGGACTCTGCGAAGACTTGTCAAGACGTCGACTGCCAGGAACATTATATACATAGGAAATAGTTACCTCTAATGACTCGCCACCATGACCGGCGCTTAGTCGACTGGTGAGATAGACTTCAGTGATTATTAAAGCATTAGTGAAAGGAAACCAGCTTCGTTCGCACTGCTGCCCCCCGTGCTCATATTATTTCAAGTACAGAGAAATGGCAGCCGTGTTATAAACTCTATGTTTAATGTAAATTTCTAGGGCATTCTCTAGACTTGTGTTGACCGTTAATGCAGAGAAGTTGAAGTAAATTTCTCGTGCGGCTGAGTCATTCACTAAATTGTCTTGCTAATCAACCTCGTGTATGTCCGAACTGTTTTAACAGACTTGCATGAACGCAGCAATTAGCTCGTTCCATCCTCATTTTACGAGGCGAGCCTAAAGCTCGAATGACCCCAACGCAGGTATCAGGATAGCTCTACAATAACCCTCTGAATACATTCTGATCAACCTTATGTCAGAAAAGGTTCTCTTATAGGTCCTTGGCCTGACCGTGGTTTTCAGTGAGGCGTTCTAAAGGCTATCCACAAATTCCTGCATGACCATGTCCTCGATTTGAGAATTTTAAATAAGCTTTACTATTCATGTTAATTCAAACCACTAATTTCCTCCTCCTCACCAACACTTATCTCTCTTTTCCTTTTCACTCCCATTCCACTTCTCTAAAGCTGAATAACTGGGGCGAACGTCGAGTCAGTGTGCATCTCTCATCTCTTTCATTATAATAAATGTATATGATTATGTGTCTCTCTGCGACTATGAGGTGTTACATAAGTTACATCTCGTTACATAAGTTACATTTACATAAGTTACAGTTACATAAGTTACATCTCATTTTCATCAATGGATGAAAATGAGTAACCTGGTTGTCAATAGATGAGTCGTGCAGTCATCCCCACCTTCCCTCCTTCGTTAATTTCATTTCTTGCACTCGGACTCTTGAGCTGATTTCTGGTGCTATTTCTCCCCCCCTACTTTCATTCCCTACCCCCTGTGCAGCGCGTTTGAGGTGTCCTCTGCTGAGAGACAGTTACTGCGCTGCACTTTACCCCAACCTTTCCTTCCCATCATCAAGAATCTCCTTCTCTCTTGAGCTGAGCGCTATACAGGTACGCATACTCGCAGTGTGCAATAGGTCGGCGCGCTGAGAAAGAAATGTGCGTTTCCATACGCCCATTCGTCGCGGCCACGCTTCAAAAGGAGAACGCCATTTTTCATGGCATGCGAGTGCGAAACTGCAACACAGACAAGTTTCTTGTTTCTTATGTATTTTCTAGCTGCACGCATCGGTTTCCGCTCGGTGCAAGTCCGAGGAAACTGCGTGTACTGCCCACGGGTGCTGTCCGCTGCGTTATACCCGACTCTCGAAGCTGCCGTGGCGGCCAAAGAGGAAAGCCGTGTTCGCGTCCGCGCGCGTTTCAACTGGTACACACACGCAGACGCAGAGAGAGAGAGAGTGAGCGGGAGACGCATGCACCTATACAAAGCGAGAGTCTACGTATGTATGCGAGCACGCGGAAAGGGGCCTACAAGAAGTCGGCATGGCGTACAGCCGGAGACGACGCAACGTGATGGAGGCGGCATGCTATAACAGCAGCAGGAGCAGCAAGACGGGGTGGAAGGGATACGGAGACGGCCGGCGACGCGCGGGCGTTTTCAGGGGGACCGGGGGCTCGGGCGGCGGGCAAACGACAAGAAAATGCGCGCTTCGCCGGCTCGCTCTTGGCCGGCTGTGGGCAGCCGGTTTCTGTGACGACGGTGGGCGAGGAGAGGCGGTGGGCTTAGAAAAAAAGGGCGAAGGCAGCGCGGGGTTCGCGCGCCGGCAGAGATCTGGCACTGACTGGGCCTCGGGATGCGTCTTCAGCGCGCACTCAGCAGTCCCTGTCCTTTCCTTGGCCGCTTGCCGCGATGGATCGGGAAGGCGACGAACGAGCAAGAAGGGGGGATAGGTGGGGGGTAGTAGAAAGAAGAAAACAAAACCCCAGTCTTGTCTCGCGAGCAATACAAGAAAAAATTCGGCCGTACGTCTGAGGGTGAAAAGAAAGAAAGTGCGTTAGGGAAGCCTACGCCGGCGGCTAGCTACAGAAAAATACGTGGGTGGGTGGGAAAGGGGGGGGGGGGAGGCTCGAGAATCGGACTCGCGATGCCACTGCTGCCGCCTTCGCTGGCAGAAATGCTCAAAGCGCGTCCTCCTCGCCATTTGCAGGAACTAGTGGCGGTGGTGGTGGTGGTGGCTGAGGCACTGCTACTAAACTACTATACTTCGCTTTTTTCGTTTTGGCTCTCGCGATGCTATGGCCCCCTTTTGCCACTTTCTTTTATAACTCACCCATCGCCCTCTCTCTCTCTCTCTTTCTCCCACAGCCGTGCCCATCCAGCGTCCACAAGGGTTGCATTCCCGAACCCCGACAACAGTCCGGTCAGGGATGAGGAGGAAAAGATGAGCGGAGAGAGCGGCGCGGAAAGAGGAGCCGAGGGAGAAGCAAACGTCCAAAAACGCGCAAGCGAGAAGAGACCAGCGCAGTGTCGGGGACCGTCTCAAAAAAACCGGCGGGAGAGCTTCGCCGATTTTTTTAGTCGCCGAAGGAGGGAAAAAGCGAGCACCACCACCATCCTGCTTTCGGAAAGGGGAGTACGCGCGGTCCTGGTAAGCAGGAAAAAAAAAAGGAAACGAAACGAAATACACAACGGCACGGGGAGGAGGGTTAGTGGGAGAAGGGGAGCACGGAAAAACGCACAGGACGGGATGCGTCTGCAGCTCCCTCTTTTTTTTTCTCCCCCTCTTCGACGTGTGTATGTGCGTGCGTGCATACTGAAGGGAGAGGTTGGCCGCGTTTTTTATTCTGTCTTCTTTAAGTGTTTGTGTTGTGGTATTGTTTCTACTATGTTCCTGTTTCTTGTTCTCTATCGGGGAGGAAACGCTCGCCAGACGAAAGGGAGGAAGTTCATCCACTGGGCGCAGACACGGTGCGTCGAAGGCGGGTGTATGCTCACGCGGAGAAACGAGTGTGTGTACGTGTATTCTGGACACTCAGTTGCGAATAGATGCGCTGTGTGTGTTTCGAGCAACCGAGCGATCGTTTTGCGGCTCACCGCCGAAATCGTGCTACGCAATCAGAATGAAAGAAACGCGTCCGCAATGAAGTCACTCGCGTGAAAATAAACAAGAAAGAGGAAGCAAGGATGTATAAGATGTGTCTCGGTCCGGGACAATTCAAATAATGCCGGCATCTTTCCTCTATGATGTCCACTCTGGCATAAACGGATAGTATATCGTGCCCTTGCTTCGCACAGCCACGCGACACTGCGTGGCCGCTGATTTTGTTGGTTAAGGTGCGCGATTCAAGGCGAAAAGATATGTCGGAAGCTTAAATGTTGACCAAGTGTGTGGTGTGAGTAACAATGTTCGTTGTTGGGCAAGTTCGTGCATATACGAATATTTACAGGGTGGGAACGACCACAAGATTGACAGAGACGAGAGAGAGGACACAGGGCAGAAGCACTGGCACTCCTTGGTCACTGTTATTTTTGTGCTCGTTCCCCACCCTCCAAGTTCTACGAGTGCTTCACATGACTGTGTATGTATATGTAGCGTGAATATGAGCTTAGCTGTTTGTCGTTCAGAACGTTTTCGGTACCCCGAAATCTGGAAGCTGTACCATTAAAACAACTCCACTATTTCATTGCGCACTTATCCGTGTGCCGCTTCCTATGCGGACGTTGTATTCAGAACGAGGTATACAATACACTGGCTCTGAGAAGTGGTTCACCAGGCATCTACACACACGACATTCCTTAGCAAGAGAGAGAGAGAGAGAGAAATGAAGAGGGAAAGGCAGGGAGGTTAACCAAGGACGTGCCCGGTTGACAGTACGTAGCCAAGCTGAATTGGTAAATGTGCCTTGACACAGCGTACAATGTATTTAACTGTGCTACAGCATATACAGCGTGGTACAGCGTGAGGTATACTTTCCAACGACGCCTAAAGATTGGGTGGCACTTTCTCAAGAAGGTCGTATATATGCGATCACCGTTTATTTCTCAACAGCGAGTACTTCAAAGCATGTTATTGGGTGCAACCACTGTTGCAGACTTTTGGACAGTCATATGGGATGCCTATAAGAGCAAACAGAAATTGCGTTAAAGAAAGGTAGCACGTCGCATTTTTCACGGTGATTACAACCTTCACAAATGGCCTTTCCTTTCTACTTTTTTTTTCCCCACATAAGCTTGCAGAGGGGCCAGTGATACTGTTCTATCTCTTGTACCCATTCTTGCGCAACGAGAGTGGGGGAGGGTGGCGTGCTGGTATAACTTTCTCGACGTCTGTATCGGTTATCCGATTGCCGTAGCCATAGAAACCAGATATCTAAACAAAACATCTACAATTTCGTCAATGTAACCTTGCCTCTCTGGGGCAGTTCTTTCTGTCTTAACCGAGCCCTCGTGCATGGCTGCCGTACATGCACGAAATAATTGAAGCTATAATATCCTGGTCATTCTTCCTCAGTGCATCCTTCTAAATAGCTGTTTATCGAATGACCCTGATTGTGTGTATTTTCAGCGAAACATGCAACAGCTCGAAGTACCATCCACCGTTCCCGCCCACATCCGCATATTTTTTTATTGATTAGGCAACGTAGATTTATCGTCGTGTGCTACTTCGAATAAGTAGTAACTTCAATAAGGGAGGAGAATCGAGAAACGGCATACCAGCCTGCCTACAGCTGGTGATAAGGAGAAATCAGCGCGGGTGCAGTCGGCGACAAACGTCTACGGACTTAAGTATCTGGGAAAGCGTTGAATTTACGAACTCTTTGAGATGGTGTAGCAGTAAAACAACGTACCACTATGCTGTACGCATATAGTAGTACAGCATATAGCATCATACGATAATACAGGCTGGAAATATGAACAGAAGGCTAAGATGTTCAACTTTTTTCTCAGATCCCGCAGTCCGTAGGCTTTTGATGCCGACTGTATGTACATTCGCGGCGACGTACCCGTAAGGTTCGTGTACAGTGCCCTGTCAGAACCAGAGACCATGCATTATAGCCCGGCAGTCCTCTACGGCCGACAATGTTGGCTCTTTAAAGCAACTGTCTATAGGGCACGCTTGTTTACTTCGGCCCATCCGTTCATCCTTGCATTTCGAAATGCAAGGATTAGAATTTCGAAAGAAAGGAAATCTGAAATACGCGCGTATCATGAAGAATAGAATGGGCTTCATGCATGCATGGTCATGGAGAAGCATTACAACACGGGGAAAATCGAAGTGCACAAGAACGGCGTGCTTCCTGGTGCCGAGTATTGACTCGGCTATAACGGCCCACATTATAGGGTTCTCGTTCAGGCCACGAGAGCGGAAGGAGAGGCGGAAAGGCAGCGAGCAAGAGTTGTTCGCTCGAGCAAGAGAAAATGGCGCTCGCGCACCGAAATGCTAATGGCGTGGCTAATCCATCCGAGTCCGCGCGCGCAGAGAGCAAGAAAAAAAAAAGAAGAAAGAAGAGAAAACATGGGCGGAAGAAAACGCTGAGAGCAGCACACTTTGGTACCATATTAGCGTAATGAGCTGGGGATCAAATTAAGCTTTCACAGCCTTAATTAGCTGTTTATATTGGAAGCCCCGGGTTATAAGCATGAATTTCGAAAACGTACACGGTTCTTTTTTTTTTCTCCCCGCAGAAAAAAAAAAGATAGCCTGTTCCAGGGAGAATTAAGAAAAACAAAGGGAAAAAAAGGGTGACTCCAATTTCACATCGACAGCACTTCATGGTATAGCACCATGGTTCCTTGCGAGGCCACGCTGCCATTTCTTGTATTTGCTCAGCAAGTGCACTTTACCTTTTACTTTTCTAGATGCGATATCCACCCGCCACTGTTATCGTAATATTACTTCTCTCTCGATTGGTAATTTAATATTCTTGGCGGAGCAGCAACTGCAGGACAAGAGCACGACACGGCCAACACGGCGCTGCCAAGTGACGTACACCTCGAAGCGTAAAAAATAATACGCATATGTGATCTTTCTGTAAGCAGGCGTAGTGCATGCGCGAACACTCGCAACGGTTCAATTCGAGCCGTACTAGTTTTTTTTTGTTTTTTTTTGGGGGGGGGGGTATTTCTTGGCAGCAAAACGAGGCAGCGTAACTTGCATGGAATAAATGCGGTGTTGAATGACACGGGCCCATATGCGCATCCCATTTTGACGCGTTTCTATAGCGCAACATTCGTGTTTTTTTTTTTCCCCTATGAGCTTGCGCAGCGCTGAAGTTGTGAAAGGATAACATTCGGGCTGTTGGTGAGGGTGAAAGGAGGGAGGACTAGGGGGGGGGGGGGGGACGGTGTAGCACGGTATTATGAATAGGTCGGTATTGTGAACATTTCAGCATTCGTCTTTATTCGAACAGAAAACTAAGTGCTCTGAGGCGACCGAAAAACCAAGACAAAAGCGACCCCAACCCCGCGCTCTCTTTAAAGGCAACTTATAGGCGAGGTCAAAGCATGTGATACGTTATCGATGGTAACGTAAAAGTGTGCGATTATAGAACGCCCGTGAAAGTTAAGTCCAAGTTCATGTGTCACGGCATAGCGGCGACTTGGACTCGTTATTGCATTTGCGCGCATGAGATATCACATAACTTGAACAACAAATAAATAATAAAAAAAGATCACACAACCTGGAAACCCGCGTCAGCGCCGATGGAGTTCCGCTGCGTTTGAACGCAAGGTCGCAGGTTCGAACTCCCAGCCCGAACTCCCAGCGCGGTGGCGAGGCGCGCGAACGATCGTGCAGTGCGGATTGTGTACGCGTTGGCGATTCCAATGCAGCGTAAATCAACCCGGAAACCTCCTGTATGGTGCACTGTCCTTCACTATAACTGGGTTGCTGGAGGGTGAAGTAGAGTATATTTCGACTACCGAAGTTAATCTGTTTTATACAGCAAAATAACTTTTTTAAAAGTGATCTCGTAATACCAGTCTTGCTTTGTAATGGTAAGCCCAATCAATCAATCAATCAATCAATCAATCAGTCAATCAATCGGCTCTAAAAATTGTATACATACCTACATAAGCGTCAATGTACATTTTACAGATTTTTTTCTCATAGCAGGTAATTTCAAAGTTATATATATATATATATATATATATATATATATATATATATATATATATATATATATATATATATATATATATATATATATATATATATATATATATATATATATATATTTCAGGTTTAAGTTTCAAATTCGGGCACGTGCTTTTAAAATATCTTAACATAAGTTCATGTGCAACGTAAGACTGAAAAGCAAGAAAACACAAATCCAGGAGTAGAAAATATTAGTCGGTCTTTATTTCCGATAAGAAGAAAAAGAGAAAGACGGGAAAGGAAAAAAGAAACAACGGTCACAGACAACTCCGTCCACGCGCGTCTCTTATTCACTGGTTTATTGAAAACAACCAACCAACCAAACAAACAAACAGCGAAATCTAGGAACCCAAAGAAAACAACACAATACCTATAGATCAATACAAGAAAAAAAAATGTAGGAAGAAAAAGTGTCAACAGCAGCAAAAGCGACGGCTGAAAGAAAAAAATAGAAACTTGTCCTCTTACAATAAAACATATAGAGGATTATCCCACCGGCACGTGAAAAAAATATACAAGAAAGAAACATAACCAAGACCGTATCAGAAAGCAACTATAAGGTACAGAGAGCTAGCTAACTTCACATATTTTTCTTCCCCTTTCGAATGTACAAACATTGCAAATAAATTATTTCATGTTATTTTATTTTTATTTTTTTTCTATTTTATGCTCGCGTGCATACTACGGTGGGGTTGCATGGCCTCGTGTGGCGGCGGCTCCTGACAAGATTGGCTTAGAACTGGAGACCACGCATGGGCACAAGTGAAAAATGACTATGCGCGTAATACATATGCATCAAACGAACAAGACAAAGTAATAATAAAGAACACAGAGCCAACGATATACCCTTTGGACACTCGACAGAGATATATCCGTCCCACGTCGGTTACACTGGTACGAGATTTGGATTTCATCTCAGTAAATAATTTGGCTTTGACGATCACTTCGCGTTGAGTGCAACTCTTTAAAGAAGCGCAGATTTTTGCAGAACGATTTCTTCGAACCGCCCGCTGCGGTAGTGGTTATGGCACTGTGCTTCAGAGAATGATGTCTGGTGCCCGGTTCCTGGCCACCGTGACCACATTCCGACGGCTACAAGAGTGATCGTGCACCTTGCTTCGGGTGCCCGTTTGATTAAGAACCCTCAGGTGGTCTACATTAGCGTCCACTGCAGAATCCTTCATAGCCCAACTGTTGAGCTTCGGGAAGGCAAACGCCACAATTTAAGTTTATTAGATCCGACTGTTATTCCGCTTTTTCTGTAAGAACCAGAGCGTGAATAAGAGAAAAACAAAAATTTGAGCCTCCATGACGAACGCGTAGTCGCTGAGGTTTTGTTTCGATGGGGGGGGTTTTAAGGTAGTTGCCATGGTTCCTGCGGGTCCTATTTTTCGTATCTCTGGTTCGGCATCATGAAGTTCGGTTGATGCGTGCGATTTTTTTCACCAGAAACTACTCACAAATTTCCCGTACGGACTCGTTCCGGCAGGCGTCCAAAGGGTATTAAAGATTAGCTGCGGTTTGGCTCGGCGAGTTGTACTTCTCCCCAAGACCCATATCCTATGACACCGTATTGCGATCAGCCGGCGCCTTTTCCGCACAACATCTCGGCATTGCGGCGCAGCACGAAGAAGCCCACGCTAGTTTTTGTGTCTGCTGAATAATTCGGCGCTCCATCGATTCGAGCCTTAACCATACCAAGCGCGCAACAAAAGAAGACTTGGTTCCAGGCGAGGTATTAACCGTGGATAATTTTGCGAAGGCTTAGATTACTGGAAGATGTCTTCTTTCTTTCTTTCCGGAGTGGGGGTGGGGGCACAAGCGAATAGTTACATCGATCGAGTGCGTCGCTAGTGAAAGTGGTGACAAGAAGCACTTGCGAATATGCGTGCTGTTAGCCGACACAGTGTACCCGGCCAACTAAATGCTACGCGTCTCTATCGCTTCACGTCTTTAGCGAACGCCGAATCGCGCCAGATCGATGCGGGGAAACTTGTCCTATCGGCTGCATCGCTCGTTAGTTCGCCTAAACTATTGAAATCGTCTCGTCTCGCAAGACGTTCGCCGTCATTAGAACGGGAAACACACGACTAACGATGCTATAGGAAGGTTAAGTTTGAACGATCGCGCTAGATCGAACGCTTATGACTTTAGAACGGCTTGTGCGAGATTCGGCGTGCGTGACGGACGGTGATCGACCGCTCGTACAGGACACCATTATTGCCACGTGTAGACGATGCAATGTGGTGTTATACAGGGAAACCGGGTTAAACGCACACGTTTGGCAAACATGGAGCCGGCCTGCAAAACGCTCATAGGCGGCCGTTATCTTTTGTTAGCAACGTTTTTTTTGGCTAAGGCAGTACTAATCATTTAGATGACATCCGCTTCATACGAAGTTAGAAAAAAAAAGCACGCAACGCATTAAACCAATCTGATCTTGACAACTTGTTTTCCTCACGTCTCTTCTCACTGGCGGGTACTCGGGAGCTGCGCTCATAAACGGTATATCAAGCTCGTTATGCGGCGAAGCAGAACCAATCAGAGAAGGCTACTACATTGGCAGCCTGACCTGGCGCGACGTTAACCGCAAAGCGGCGGAGTCACGATTGCGTTCGGTGCAGCGAATCAACATACTTGTTCTTTCGAGTTGCGGTTTTTTTGGCCCAGTCCTAACGACGCGTCCTCGACAGCTCGTACCGTGGGACGCGGTTTAGGGCATCGATTTCGTGGCTTCGTCGGCGGTGCCGCAATCCAGGAAGGCTCTGGTGGCACTGTGGCGGCACATTGGGCGGCACACCCATCGCCTTCCCGTTGCAGCCGTAGAGACGGCGTGAGGATCGCGGGCGCCGGCTGTACTACAGGCGCCGCACGTGGCAGTCGCGTTTGGCAATGAGCAACAAAGATTGGCGGGACGAGGAGAGAGAGAGAACGGGCGAAAGTATACGGCGAGAGGAGGCGCACGCGTACGCCTGCGTACCAGCGAGTCCCGAATGAACAAATGAAAGAAAAGGCAGTGCAACGTAACGACAATACGCCGGAGCAGGTAACAAAAAAAGGGGGGGAGGGGGGAGGACAAACAAGCACACACGTACGCAGAGAGAGAAAGGGTGGTGCGGCGCGATGGCCGCTGCAGGTACGCATGGCGGGCTGCTAGCACGCCGGCTACTCGGCGTCTGTGCGCCTCCCCGCCGCCCCTAGGAACTGGGCCCCACGGCGGGACCAGGTGCGCGGCCTACCGCCACCTGTGCGCTTCGCCGCCGCCGCCGCCGCCGCTGAACAGAGGCGGCGCTGGCTGCCCTGCAACAGTCGAGGCACCGGCGAGGCGACCGCTCACTCGAGCGGCACTGCGCCCCTCGCCTCCCCCCTCGACGTCTTCGTCCCCGTCGCGGTAGCCGCTGTGTCGACCACGCCACACACACAAGCACTGCGCCAGCCAGAGCGGCCTCAACAACGCGCGCAGCAGTAATAGTAGCAGTGAGGTATACCCGTATCAAGACGTGGCTTAATATTGGTCGCACAGCGGCTATCCCGACGCGATAGAGAGTTGCGAGAGCGAACGGAGTGGCTTTGCCGAAGGTGATCGTCTGATACAGAAAAAATACCTGCCTCGGACTTAAGATTCGACGAGATGCAGGAAGCCGGACGTTTAGGAAATACGGTTTTCAATTTAAGGATAGTCGATCTAACGGAAGCGCCACGTGTTGTGTACGACGCGCTAAAACGCAAAACGTGATTGCCGATCGCCCACGTGTTTCCCTACGGACACCATCGACTGCTTGCTCAGAATTACAGGGCGGCGTGTGTCTTTTTCAGACACTGGCGGCATTAAATGGCACCAACTGAGCTAGACACAGCCGGATGAGATTTCAACGTTTGAAATGCGGGATCTGTAGAAGTTCGGTAGTCGCCATCACCAGGCAATAAGATAAAAAAGTAATAGAATAGACAAGGAAATTGAGAAAATTAATTCAGATATTGCGAATTTTGATGGCAGAAACGGCGGAATCTTACAGGGAGGTTACAAATAGCGATGTTTACAGTTAAACAATGCAAAGATCAAACTTATCTTCTGTGTAAAAGTTCAGTCGACCATGCGGAAAGGTAATGCCATAATGTGCAAGATGATAAAGAACTCTTAAAACGTGGTAAGTGGAAGACTGTGACAAGAAAACAGGCGACTAGAGGATGAAAACATCAACGAGTTGGCGCATGGGGAGGCTCAAAAGGAGACTAAAGCAGTAAGCGACAAGAAAATCTATCTATATCCCTTAGTTGTTGTTGTTTTTTCTCGCACAGTGCGGTCGTGCTTTCCTTTCATTGCTCTCAATTTGCCGTTACCAAATGATCTCGCTACAAACCGAAAACATATATACAGCCCGCTTGGCACAAAAACCGTGCGACGATCACCTCGGGCCAGCCACTCTGATTCCGTGCACCTCAGCAGTCATTGGCACACATTGACATTGCGTGTTATATCTAGGGCACCTCCACATACAACCCGAAGGCGGTCTGCTGAGAATCAACGCAAACTCCGGCGAGGGTGGGCAGCGAGGAGACAGACCAACAACGTCTGCCCCGCGGGGACACTTTCGCTCTCTCTCTCCTCTCCACGCGCTGAGATCACTGACGGAGCGGCTCACGAACACATTCTTTCGAGTCGGCCGCGCGATTGAGCAATGTTGCCAGACTCATCGAGGGCGGCAGGAACCGAGAACAGCGTTTGCCCGTGTAAAACAGGAGATACACACAAGCTGTGCGGGCATTCCTTTTTCCTTATCAAAGGCTCCTGAATAGCAGTCGACTCATTATATGCAGGAAACAAATTAGCATGTGCATGCTCTGTCACACTAACTCCGTGTACTGCGGCGAAGTCAACCAGCGGTCACCGTCAGGACGCCACTCGTCGACTCTTCACCGCTTATCTTCCCGTGTGCAATGTCAGTTCAATAGAAGGGGCACGACTGGATGAGCATCAAAAAGTGGGCGAGTTTTCGACCTCCGGGTGGTATGCGCAGCCGATTCTTCTCGCTGATCGGATGACAACACCTGTAGCTTTCACAGCAGTGCACGGAGTTGTCAGCCCGGAATATACAGCAACAATTCCTGCGTCACTTGCCGGGTACAAGTTCAATAGAACACTGGTTTCCGGTCGCTCCCGATTTTGTCCACCACAAAGAACAACAGCCACAGGGCTCTTTCGACGCGTTTAGCGACAGAAATCAACCGCCAGACTGCTACTTCGCCTTTCAATCTCACATATGTAAAGACAAGATTGGCGCGGATTCGAGAGAGGTGAAGAAAAAAGAAAAAAAGAAAAGATGGCATGTAATCTCGGAGGGCTAAAATGACTAAATGGTTTCTCTATCGACTGCTCCTTGGTCCTATAGTGATGCACTCGTACAACAAGAAACAAGGCGACTTATATTTCTACGCGGAAATGGCACTTGTCAGTTTCAATGGTTCTGGTTCATAACGATCGAGCAAGGCGTGCTTCGTCAACCATTTGGCTTCTTCAGATTATCCCTGCTAACTACTTTGCAGACCCAGCCCGTTTCGACAAGAATGGCAGAAGAAGTTAGGTAATAGCATTTTAAAATTATACAAGAAAATAGTTCTGATAGACGATGGACTATATAATGCGCTCTATCGCGATCTACTCGACCAGTTTTTCTTATTTATTTAATAAATTAATGAAAAAGCTAATGAGCAGTGTACTCTTTCCCTAGTCGACGCTACTAGTAATGCTATCCGAACGAGCACGCAAGGCACCAAGCGTTATAGAACCCGAACCCTTCTCATCGCCTTCACGTGTAATCCGCACCTCAGCTTTCGACTGTATATGGCTGCTGCGACTGTCGCCGCCATCGAGGCAGCTTAGCCCAACTCCTCGCGCGCAAGCAAGGTACACTCAAACTCCAAGGTCAGGGAGCTAAAGAACCTCCCCGGACCCTAATAGCACATAACCAGACACATGCAACCACAGCGTGGATTCACGACTGTTAACCGCCACACTTTTTCCAACACAAAAGCAAATGATACCAACCAGCAGCTACGCTAATACTGAGAACCACATACCGCCCCCTCCCCCCCCCCCCCAAAAAAAATGAGCAAGAAACGGCTGCCGAACTGTGTAGGGCATGATGGGATGGGGCATTTCATTCACACAGCCACGAGGGCGCGTCCCACGCGCTTCGCCGGCGAACCAACGGAGAGATCATACGGAGCTGAAAGCGGCGAGCAGAGCGCCGCACTTCATTGCACGAGCCGCCTACAGGCCGCCTCTCATCGTAACACGCTCCCACACGCGCGCAAGCGCGCGACGCCGAACGCTTGTACCGAACACACCCACCTATACGCGTTGCCCGCATTCCCGCATATATATATAGAAAGGTCGCTCTCAAACGTCACGTTATAACGATGCCACGCCGCCGCGCCAAACGTATATGCTATTATACACTCGGTACAATATGGCGAGCGGCGTGGTTTATGTATACCCGTATTCACCGTGGACAACGCGCTTGGTGTGGCATGGCCTTCGCGTGTCCTTAGCTTTCTTTTCCTTATTTTTGATATTTCGCAAAAGCCTTTGATTCTGGATCCTTTGGGACGAGTAGCGAACGCTTTGAAGAACAGGTTTTGCGGTTTTGATGTATCGCAGAGACAGACGTACACACACAGGCGGGAGCGTTTTCTTTTTTTTTTTTCCGATAATATAAAGGAAACGGGAGAGCGCGCTGGGAGAATCGCTCGATCCGCGCGCCGTGTTGCTCAAGGAGCGGGAAGCGCCTGAACGGAGAGAAAGAAGCCTTTCTTTTTGATGGGCGTGCGCGTCTATGTACCACACAGGTGGGCACGCAAAGGGCGTGGAAACGGAGCCGTGCTGCCGTGTGCTGCTTCCCTATACGTCACTTAACTCTCTCCATCTTTCTTTACAATATGCACACTGCAAATATCTCTGTCTATGTATATATATTTATATAATATATTTATGTATGTATAATATTCTATACGTTCACAAACACCTTCGCAAAATACATACAAGGAAAATAAAGAGCGCGCCACTTTTTTTGATATTCAACCGTCAAAAAACGTTTGATTTCCTCTTTTTAAACCTCGCTCGATACCCGTTGGCAGGCACACTCACACTCGCTACAATCGTCGAGCGGCAAATGGTGTCCGCACAAGTCCGTTACAACACACGCACGCGGGTCTCCCCGCTTATACAGTGGAGCACAACGACGGTCGGCGCGCCCCGCACTGGACAGGCGGCCTCGGGGAACAACGAGGCAGGGGAACTGGGGGGAGGGTTTAACAACGGGAGACGCCGACATGGGAGTCCGTGCGAGGAAGTGCAAAGATACTTCCTCTGCTCCGCCGGAGAGGAAGGGGCCGCAGCATCGGGCTAGGACGAGGCGGCCAGGGCGAAGGATCCGTTGCTCGTGTTGTCACCGTCGTGGTCCGGCGAGCTGGACAGGCCTCGTGTCAGGACGGGCGGGAGCACGTGCGGCAGCGCCAGCCCGTGGGCAAGGCCCCGGCGCCGCACCAGGTCGAGCTGGAAGCCCGCGGCCAGCCGGTCCTCGAGCCGCTCCCCCAGCCGGTGGTGGTCGACGGCAAGCCGGTGGTCGATGCCGACGCCCAGCCGGTGGTCGACCGCCGTGAGCCGGTGGTCCACGGCCGCGAGTCGGTGGTGGTCGACAACGCCCTGCAGCCGCTCGGCGAGCAGCTCCTTGTGTCGGTGGTCGTGGTTGATGCGCAGGTCTTGCTCCTCTTCTTCGGGTTCCTCCATGATGTCCTCTTCGCCGTCCTCCTCGTCTTCGGGAGCCTCGGAGTCGGACCGCGAGCTGGACAGGTCGAGCACGCCGGGCGTCGGGTAGCGGTACGGCGTCGACGGCAGCAGCAGCGGCGTTGGCGACATGGACATGTCCAGCGGCTCGGTCTGCTCCGTCTCGAGGAACAGGTCGCGCTGCTGTGGCGTCAGGATGCGGATCGTGTGGCGCGGCTTCCGCCGGCTCTTGGGCGGCTCGCCGGGAGGTCCCCCGATGACCGAGTGGGCCGCGGGCGGGATCACGGCGGCGGCCGCGGCGGTGGGCGAGAGCGCGGCGGCAGCGGCCAGGCTGTTGTTGACGGGTACCGCGGCCGTCGCGGCCAGGGAGGAAGGCGGCGAGACGGCCACCTCGTAGGCGCGGGGTCTCCGGCCGCGGCGCGGCTTGCCGGCGTTCGCCTCGTCCTTGGGGCACTTGTGGTGCATGAGGTGGTGGCGGCGCCTGAAGCGGCCCAAGCAGAGCTGGCACTCGAACGGCTTCTCGCCCTTGTGGATGAGCATGTGCGCCTTGAGCTGGTTCGAGTCGGAGAACTTGGAGTCGCACAGCTCGCAGGCGTACGGCCGCTCTCCCGTGTGCACCCGCAAGTGTCGGCGCAGGTTGGCCACCTGCACGAACTGGCGGTCGCAGTGCGTGCAGTGGTACGGCTTCTCGCCCGTGTGCAGCCGCATGTGCGTCTTCAGGTGGTGGTCGCGCGTGAAGCGCTTGTGGCACTCGCGGCACTCGAACGGCTTCTCTCCCGTGTGCGTGCGCTCGTGGTTCTGCAGCACATGCTTGTAGCCGAAGCATCGCCTACAGACAGTGCACGTGAAGACCTTGTCGCGCGGCGCCTCGCGTCGTCCCAGCAGGTTCGAGAGGAAGGCCAGCTCTCCCGTCGTCGAGGATGCGGCGCCCGGGAGCGGCGGGCTGCGCGAGCCTCCGCCGCCGATGCCGCCGGCGCTCGACGGCGCCGAGGAAGAGCCCGCCGCGCCGTTGCCGCCGCCGCTCGTGGTGCTCGCCGCGCTGCCGGGGCTGCCGCCGTTGCTGCGACATTCCTCGGCCTCACTGGCCTCTTTCATCGCACTCCGGTGACCTGCGCGCAACGGGAGAACGAATGAAGAACCCGATTGGCAGCACTGCGGGGTCGGCAAGAACAGGGCTTATAATCTATATAGCGTGGCTTCTTATGGATGCAACAGGGCGTTAAGACGGAGCGAATCGCAGTATGTTCCATATGGTCTGTCAGCGGTTAATGCAATCCGTAATTAAGTGAAAATATGGAGGACCCATCGCGGCAGTCATACATTAGCGATACCGATGTGGTGGTCCCTCCATGATCCTTAGAAATAAGCACTGGGCGATGCGAAATGTAATCCTCTTTAAAAAAAGGGGGGGGGGGGGGTATCTAGCACTGTGTATACAGCGAAATATGACACCGCTTAATACGTAGCAGCATGCACACCGCGAAAAGGAGTTTCCGTGAACACTGCTTCACATTGTAATAAGCAGGAATCCGATAGTCACTCCTTGCTACCTCAAGCGCAATAACAGCACCTCTGAAAACGCAGGACAGGCAACAGGAACCCGTCGCGATTACTTGGTTTTAAATCATCCCAAAACTGGTACTCGACAAGCAACAGTTACTCAGGAATCGCATACCACCGCGTAAACAGGACGGGCATGCATGCGAAGACAAGACGTGAATATGATACAGCGCTGAACTAATGTCAACTCAATGTCCAGCCGCAAGTCTCTGACCAGACATTCGTAAACTTACTTGAAAGTTTGGTAAGAGTTTCTATACACATCGCAGACGCCATCGCCCAATAAGATCTTTTCACTCAAACGTACTTGCGTGAATGTACTGCAAAGTTGACGCTGACATTAATATCTGGATCTGTTGAGGCGGGCGCAAAACACCTCACGTCACGTCTCATCGAAGCCCACGAGACGCGACAATCGAAGAGGACCTGGCATTACAATTCATTAACAGTCACCTTTCATTCTATTTTTCCAACCACTTTAATAAGACGAATACCTCGAGCTTTTGACAAACAAGAGATGTTTCCTCATTTCGTAGCAGTCAACTCGGCGAGCTGCAAGAACTAAGAGGGGCTCGATATTTTTCTGTAAATTACTACCACATGAAGCTATAGTGCGCGTGCACAAATACCCCAGAAAGTATACAGGAGGACGCCGCGTTTACCCAGTGGTTGAACATCGCACGCGTAATACGGAAGACGTGGGCTCCCTTCCCACGTATACAGCTGCGATAAGTTGTCTTTTCGCCCACTTTCATTTCCCTTACTATTTCTACACATTCCAGTCAAAACAGACAGTTAATTTTCCTCAGTGTTTCTCCGGCTTCACTGCCCGTCGGCTTCACGAGGTTGCAGGAACTGAAGCGCACGAATTCCACCGAGCATCCCTTGTGCAAAAAACACAGTCGCGGGCTCGTACGCGCCATACCAGAGCGACGCGCGAAAAGTCGGAATCCAACCAAGTGAGCGGCGGCCACCAGAGCCGTCGCCGAGCACACACGTACCCCATGGAAGCCCGTCTTGAGGCAGCTGTCGCACCGTTGTTGCACGCGCCCGCCGCAGCGGGAGGAGTGCGGAGAGCTGGACCAGAGAAAGGGTGGCGATGCGGTCGCGGCGCGGAAGCGACGCGCCGCGCGGGCACTTGGGACTGCGTAACCGGACGACGACCACTGCACAACACGGCCGACCTTGACGCCACCCTCGCTCAGCGGGAAGTGACGCGAAAGGAGGTCTGCAACGGCGGGACCCTCCTCTTCCAGAAACGTGGGGGAACGAACGAAAAGAAGACGTTGTCGGGACGCCGCAGTCGGCTCAGCTTCGCAACCCGGAGAGCCAAGAGAGAAAGAAAGAAGAGGTCAACAAATAAAGAAAAGAGGAAAGAGAAACCGAAAACAGTCACACGGGGACACCATTGTAGCCAAGGCGCGTCTCTTGGACAGGAAGGGGAAAACGGAGGGAAGGAAGAAAGATGGCCGTGCCTCGGGGGAAGGGGTGCACGAGATTGTGAGGAGGGGACTAGCCGAAGAAGGGGAGAAAAAAAAAACCGACTCGGCCGCGCAACTTCTGTCATCCAGACCCACCGAGGAACACTAACAAACAAATGAACGGACACGCAGCTCACTCCAGCAATGGGTCAGACTCGCCGGCAAAATCGGCCGTACGCCAACACCCCCCTGGCCCGCTTCGCCGAGCCAAGCAGCCAAAGCAAGCCCTTTTGCCTCTTACAAGAGGGCGTACATCTAGATAAAGAAAGAAAAAGAGGTATAAGAAAGGAATCGCCGGCATGTACACAGTGTAGCCGAAAGGGGCAAGTTGTGAAGGGGGATAAAAAAAAAATGCAGACGAAAGAAAAAAAGAGCGGGGTAAGCGAAAGCTATATACACCGGAGATGGACTCTTCCCCTCTGCCGCCGAAGAGAAAGTACAGATACGGAGGAGGCTTCTTTCGTTTTCAGAGGCCGTTTAATTAGAGGCGTCGAGAGACGAGACGAAGAGAAGGAAACAAAGGAATGAGGCCACTTGTCGTGCTCGCCTCCATTGTGCGGTCCGCGTGGCCTCGTCGGCCCCCCTTTGTGGCCTCCCTGCATTTGCTGTGGCCTCCCTGCACTCGAGAGGTGAGGAGAAAAAGGAGCGGCATGGGTGTTCTGCAGCGCGTGCGTGCGTGTGCGTGTACGTGCGCGCAATCATGTCGTCTTCGGGAAAACGGCGGCGCTCGCGGGCTTGGCGCGCAAGCCCTTTTCCCGTCGTATAAAGGGTTCGCCTCCAAAAAAAAAAGGGGGGGGGGGAAGGAACAACCGGAGGCGACAGATACGCTTCAATAGGACGACGGACGGGGAGCTCGGAGTGGGACAACTGCTCGAGAAGCGGCGTTTCTTTACTCTTTTCTCTCTATCCTTCTTCCTTCGGCGTGGCCTCAGGAAGTGCAATTAGACGTGTAGCTTGGCCTACTGCTACGCCAACAATCCCTTTCAGACCTTGTCTCGGCCGACAACGGGGGGGAGGCATTGCGTCGCCTCGTCGTTGACGCCTGCTCGTGCAGCCGCAGGGGTGCATACATGGCGCGTGGCGAGTCTTCGTCGCGTTGTAAAAGGCTCGCGTGACTTGGGTGTTGTCGGCGGGCTGCCTTTCAACTTCTCTTGTCTTCTCTCCGTTGCGTCTCACTCCGGGCTCCCCCTACAGACTGCCCTTTTTTTTTTTTTTTGCCTTGACCTCGTACACTTGTCCCCGTTTTGAGGCGCCTTCCTTCCTGCACCACCCTGTCGCTATGTATAGTTCTTTTTTCTTTTCTCCTTTTCGTTCTCCAGTCGCTTTTGATCTTCCTTAAGCCGCTCTTCCCTAAGGCGTTAGAGATAAGAAAAGAGAAAGAAAGCGAGGAATGTCGGCGCACCGTAGAAGTGACTGATTCTTTGTGCGTGCAAGTGCACGGTGTCCACAGACAATAAGTATGCGCACGCGTCAACATCAAAGGATAAACGCCGACCGCACGGCTATGATTCGAACGTGGCAGGCGGAGAAGCAGCGCTCGAAAATCAACGAGCAGGAGCTTCGCGGCTTATAAGATGTAACGGAATGCCGGAATCGGTTCGACAACTACATCACTGCGTAACTTAAGAGGGCACTGAAGGAAAAATTTAGACGAGGTGTATTATCAAATTACGCTTCTACATTAAGAAAAAGCTATGCTCTTACGGCGAGCGAAGGCGTGATAAGGCAGAACAGATGTAAAAACGAAAGATGGGTCGCCGCGCTACCATAAAGTACCCGCCATAATAGCTTGCCGTAGCATCATTATTTTGGCGGTGCAGACTCCAGCCGGGTTATCTTTTTTTTATCCGTGAAGATCGACTACAGATTGTAAAGGAGCCAAATACTGAACTTGTTTCGAGAACTATAACATCTACATGCAGGCGGCTCCAATATGAAAAAAAAAAAGTACTTTGGAATGAATGACGCGAAAGTGACGTATATTGACGTTATATGGTTTCGGCTCAAAATTCAAGTAACTGAAGTTTCGTCTTAACTTTCTCTTGTAGTAAACAACGTGTTACCTGCAATTTATCAAAAATATGCTTTTGAAAGAATACTTCATCAGTGGAAGCTCATTCAGTATTTACCCGCTGTGGTATACAAGCTCTAGGCCACATGTTAAACTTAAATGAAATTAAACTTCACAACTTAAAAATAAAATAGAAGAGAAAACTACTTGTTCAATGCAATGCCATAAAAGTATTCCGCAGGACATCCCCATAGCGCCACTTATCTTGCTTAGTGACTGTCCGAGGCCAGCTTAGAATACAATCATTTGTTGATTTTAGTGATCGCGTTCGTGTTAAGCATTTTTCATTTGTCGAAGAAGTAATCGCCGCCTCATCGAGTAATATAGCTCGAAGCTTAGAATTGTGCTATCTACCACAAACAGTTCCTAAAAGTTTGCTGCATGCAGCCAAGGAAAGGAAAAACGAAACCTATATAGTATAATAAAAGCTGCAAATTCTGATGTTAATGCGCGTGCTCGGCTGCGGAAATACCAAGCCTTTTCTCATATATACTGAGCACTTTTGAAGGTAACTGTACAACAGCGTTTTCTTCTTGGACTGTAAAAATTGCAGCAGGTGCATAACCGAGAATTGTGCAGCAGTTCTTTAGTTTTTCCTTATTAAGAGACATGTCGTTTATTGTTGCCAATAACCCGATGTGTTCCACAGATCCGGCACATGATTTATTTTATTGGCAGAACACATTCCACGTATAATACCACCTCGATGCTGCGGCAAATAATTTCATTTGCAGGCAAGTGGCCACGCCCGTGAACAAAGGGAACAGGAGTTTGATTGATTGACGAATCGACTAATTTAAGATCCGATAATAATGACATTGTGAATGATGAAGGCTGTTTTCGTGATAATATATATGCACGTAAAACAGATTATATTTTGGTTCGGATACGCTTGATTGCATGACCAGAACACTCAAAAAGAATGCAATTTTAACGACTCTTTCATGCTGTTTAATATTCCCTTCATTCTATTTATTCCTTATATTTTCGGGAACAACTTATTTACTCAGGATGATTAATGACAACACGCTACGGCGGCAGGATACGCTGAGCACGCCCCGCCATATATGCCGATGGTGCGATATTCTGCATATATTGTGAAATACTGCCATATATATTGTTAAATAAGTTCTAATTGGCTGAGAGGATGACTATATACGCCCTCTATGCTGGGCTTAAAACGTCAACATGACGGAATTTGGCGTCCGAAATGGCAGTCCAGTTCCGGCTTTGCGTCTGCATTCTATACTCAGCTAATGCAGGCGATTACGAAAGCGGCCACTCGGCAACACAAGTTAGCATACATAGTCGTGGAGTGACGGTCTCGCTGTAACGAGCATGATCGCAGGCACTGGGCGCTATATAACGCAAAGCTGCTTTAAATTTTTCTATTGCAATTTTGCAATCAGCCCTCCGCGATTGGTCAACCACTTTTTTCGACCACCCCCGCTTCCACGCGACGTCGCGAAAACCGCGATAACTCCCCATCTGATATGACGTGTACACACTGATTATGAATTATTGGACCGAACAAAAGAAAAAAAGAGTTATTTCTCAATCGACGCCTTTTCGCCATTAGCCCTCGACTATATTGGTCAAAGGTTTTCGGGCTGCACCCACTCCGTCACGCGACGTCAGAAAACCGCAAAAACTCACCGCGTGAAAGTGACGTGTATATGCATTAAAGATGCATTAATATGCCGCACAAAACTTAATTTTCTTCTGCATAGCCGCAGGCTGCCGCGTTCCGAAAGGAATAAAAGATGGCTGCCGCCGATCTCCCAGGCACTGCATGGCTACTCGCGCCTGCTGGAGAGCATGGGTTTATTTGCGTATATAATAAAGCTTTTTGCGTGGCCATGTAACATTTTCTAGCACTCTCGGCACGTTTAAGACCTCCTTCTGCCAACTCTTCTTTGCTAAGGATCCATTTGAGCATTACTCTTAAGCTTCCGTTGCATGCCGCCGCGATTTTCGACCAGCCACCGGAAGAAGCGGACCAATCGCGGACGCCGGCACCGAAAATCATCTGGTTATAGATTTTCAATGTAGTGGCTCAGCCCCATCGAATCCCTCTCCACTTGAGCGTGCTCTTCGCCTCTTGCTGCCAGCCGATTAGATAAGACAAGCCGCTCAGTGCATGCAATGTAATGCGTTTTTCAAGCAAACAAAAGTGACCTCCTATGGACGAGGATACCGCCCGATACTTGCGTCGGCGGTTACGCAAATGTGACGTCAGGAGATTGGAATAAAAATGTATTGGAATAGTTTTACGATATATATATATAGGGCCCAGTATGTGAGTATATATATATATATATATATATATATATATATATATATATATATATATATATATATATATGCTCCGTGACATCTGACGCGACGGCAATTTGTCACACCCGCCGCGGTGGCTCAGTGGCTATGGCTATGGTGTTAGGCTGCTGAGCACGAGGTCGCGAGATTGAATCCCGGCCACGGCGGCCGCATTTCGATGGGGGCGAAATGTGAAACACCCGTGTACTTAGATTTAGGTGCACGTTAAAGAACCCCAGGTGGTCGAAATTTCCGGAGTCCTCCACTACTGTGTGCCTCATAATCAGAAAGTGGTTTTGGCACGTAAAGCTCCATAATTCAATTCAATTTGTCACATTCAGTGTTGCCGGCCATTCCGACGCTCTCAGTAACCTGAAGGGCGAAATAGACTGCGATATGAAGGGAACAAACACACAAACAAACTAACGAAATAACAACACTGGCCTGAAATCGAACTTGCGGGTTTTCGACTTTTCCTTGTAGCCATGCATGCGACAACAGCGTACAACTTTCTAAGCGGCAAAATTATGACCGAGTTCCCAATTAACAGTTTCAGGCGCGTTCTTCAATATTAAAAGCGTTTAAAGCCACTACTTGAATTACCAGCGCAGGACGAATGCGCGGTGCAATTTGTGTTATACGCCGACCTTATGTGAAACATGCAAAAAGGAAGTTCAAACAAGAATATTGACATGCTTCTCTGTTAAAGAACGCGCGGTAATTTACTCCAATAAGCCGTTCAAATATCTTAGTCATGTAATGTGGCACAGGATAAAACTGCTTACATCATTGTAAAAACAAATATATGCTTGAAATTCTAGTTTAATTATCCTGCGGACGAAATGCAGATTAATTATCTGATTGCAGATTCACAATGTCTTCGTTTTTCAGCACCATGCATGGTGCTCCCGTTATGGCTCCCGTTAAAGCACAGACCATAATCGGCTTTAATAAGCGCGGCCTACTTATATCAGCAACGCAAGTATACGTAGCCCCGTTAGCAACGATGATAATTTCACCTCAACGTTCTCTTAACAACAAAATAATTTCTTTGTTCAGTAATTATTGTACTTTGCGCGAAGCAAACACGTTTTTGTTGCATTCGCATTGTACATGTGCGCGTGAATCGACGTACATTACAACGTCACAATGTTAAAAAAAGCATCTTTAAGAAGATGAACACTGCAGACATCGGCCCTTCGCCTATATATACACCACCTGCAGGTTATACCGGTTAAGCATGCAGGCTATGAACTATAGCACGTTGGTATCGCTCGTATCACGTCACGACCGTCACTATACATGCGGTGTGCTGTTTGCGAATGTAACCGAGCTTCAAGTTGGCGCTTCAGAGGGCGGCGTCACACGGTCAAAGGTATGCGGGCTTCGTACATGTCTACAGTAGACGACGAAAAACCGGTACGGACGCAAATCGCACGAAATCAGAGGAAGATCGCCCGGCTGGACCGGACTCGCGCGTGATGCAAGCAGGTTGCGTATAATCCGGCTCGCACGAAAACGAACGGCAAAACGTACGACTCAGATTAATGACTGCGGAGAGAGGACTCCTCGCCTCTCCTTACCGTATTCATCTCGGCGAAACACTGCGCCGGCTGGCCACCCTTGCATGCGTCGCCCGCTCTTGCGCACAAGTGCTCAGCACGACTGCAGTCGTTGTGGCGCGAAGAATCATTTGTTCGCGGAGGCACTGAGCGTACTGCGACCGCATACTGCCGCCGACGCCGAGATAGCAGACAGTTCGAGCGGAGAACGCACGTATGCGCACACACAAAAAAAAAGAAATAAGAGAGAAAATGCGAACGGAAAGCGAGACAAATGTCGGGGAAGGAGGGAAAGAAGGAAATGAGAGCGCGCAGCGGCAGATGGTTTGTAACCCGAACCTCGACGGCCGTCGAAAGATGGCGCTGCGCCGTTCTGCAGGGACGGCAGAGTGCGGCACTGCCGTTGCTGCCGTCGGAGAGCGCATAGTCCGTTGTCGCTTGGTCCGGCGACGCTCTGCTGTATTTCGCAAAGCGCGAGATGCGTGTACACACCGCACCAGACAGCTAAGCGCGCTGTGGAAGGGGGAGTGTAGAAGGGGGGAAGAGACAATCGGCGGCTTGCGGTGCAGCCGTCCAATGCGAACAAACCAGCGACAGTGCGCGCCCGCGGCGCCGGCGTTTCAGCCCCGCAACTACTGCCAGGCGCGCGGCTCCGCCTCTCGCATCGCAACGGGGGTGGAGCAACCCTTTCATTGGGAGCAGAGCGTCGACAGTGGTGTGGGGGGGGGGCACGGCGAACGAGTCGGCGGCGCGATGTGGAAAAAGCTTTCCCCTTCGGCGCCGCGCCTGGCAACCCCATCATGCCAACAGGCCAACCCTCTCGCTACGAGCCCGACCCCGCCGCTCAGCCAGCCACAGCTCACGAAAGAGACACGACCCCTTTCGTTCTCCCCCCCAACTTCCCCCTCTTCCGCGACGCTGTAGAGATAGGTGCGGAGCTGCGGCGGCGACGTATAGGAAGCGGGTGCGGAGTGGAGTAGACGGGATTGGGAGGGAACGGGGGGGAGAGGGGGGGAAGAAGGCCTGATCTCCGGCGAATGCGAGACCCCCTTTATCACGCACGAGCTATCGGTGTGGGGCTCGCCAGAGAGAAAGGGTGGAAAGACCTTGCGTAGCGAGCGAGAGCGGCAGCCGGCGATGCGGAAGGGTTTTTGCGAGGCAAGTGCAAAGGAGACCGGCCGGTTGAGCAGGAGGGGGTTGATGCGCCCAGGCGACCTGTTGCGCCGCGACTTCCGCATTCGCGGCGATCTCTTCGCTGGCGCGCATTGCGCAATGGGAAACAGCGCCAGGGGTATATATAAATGAGCAAAACTCGCGGGCAGCACGCAATTACTGGTAATAACTCAGGCCCCAGGCGGGTATGCGTATACTACGCATGCTGGCCGGTCTGCAACGGGCGCGTGTATAATCGGGTTGCGGGTTGCGTGTATAATCCGTTCGTATAACGAAGCGTGCAGAAAGACCGCAGAAGTCGTCGTCCTCCTAAGCACCGCAGAGCGCCACGGGCGCGAAGCGGTTGCCCGCGCATTTCGCAAGCGGGAATGTATACACGTGCCCGGTTACAGAGTGCACACCTGAGGCATGCGTTGCAATCCGACCATCGATCGAGGCGTCGGTCGGCGTTCGAGCCGTACTTTCCGTCGGTCTGTGCTGGGATCGTATAATTCCGGAATTGGAAGCAACGGTCGCGAATGCACTTTATATATAGCCGATCGTACGACCTTCGCTTGCGGACGCGCTTGTCACCGCTTCACAAAGAGTGCGAAGAAACGGTTTTCATGCCTAAATTTCGCGATTACCACCTTCAATTCTTTCATCTGCACAACGGGGTCGAAACACGTCCATCTACTTTCTTTTGCTATATGCATGTACCCCTTTAGCGAAGATCGGTTCGGTCTGTGCTACAGACGAGAATACGATCCTTGACAATAAAAGTGAAGGTATACCTTCGGATGCTTTGGCGCTATTGGCAGTGCGAAAACTCGCATCTGTTTGGCATTTACCAAAACTTAGCTGCTGTCGCTTGCAGAATGCGTGTACATGGTCGAAAAAGCATCATGAGTGAAACAGGCTATATATCCTTTCCAGTACTCTATTATATTTTTTTTAATGTCCCTCACTAGCTGTGGCTATAGCAAGGACATCGCTCAATCTGTGACGAGGAAGGTGGCGCTTATATATATATATATATATATATATATATATATATATATATATATATATATATATATATATATATATATATATATATATATATAGAGCGGATAAACGGAAAACACGCGACGCCCCACTGCGCTGCTGCTGTCCTCGACTTGTTCGGCAGTCTTCGCCTCCGACAAGGTCCCTTCTACCGCCGCATCTAAAAATACTTCAGCCGGCCACAAGTGTCGTTTAACCCGAGGCTCCCCTCCCTCCGCGCGGCGGCAAACACGCCGGCGTCACGTGGAGTGTCATTCAGAACCTTTGAGTCTCGGGTAAACAGCCACAGCGACGATGTTCCTCAAAGCCCTTCTGCGGCGGCTGCTGATAGGGGCGCGAGACGCGCCCGATTGGGCTGCAAGGTGACGTGGAAACAAGCGCCTGCAGGCCCCCCCCTTTCGACCTCCCATGCTCCCGAAGCGGCACGTATGGTATACACACGCACTGCGCGCGCCAAACGCGTCCTACTTTCTGCCTCTGATATCGCATATACGCGCGGCGCCGACGGGAATGGTGACGAGGACTGTGTATGACATATGCCACGCGCGCATGCAGTGTGTGGCCCCATAACACAGGATGCCGAACATAAAGCTTTTCTTTTTATTATTATTATTATTATCATTATTTTATCATGTGACCGCGGGCACATCTCGGTGCGCTTCTAAAACCCAGAATGAGCGAATTTAACCTGCTTGCATTGCATCGCGTCGTGTCGATAACTATCCACGTGCAAATATTCTTTGACGGAAATATAGATACTATACAAAATCGCGTAAGCTTGGGGCGAGTTTGTCAATGTATACGTGGACAACGTGGACAAAGTTGAAGGAAAGACAGGACAAGCGCGAAGGTCTTTTCTTCACCTGCAGATATATACGCTTCTTTTTTTTTTTTCGCGCTGTAAAGCTACATCACGAAATGGAAACGAATTATCGCAGGGATGATGTGTTGCAGCTGTGCGAGCTCGCACATAATCGATCATCTGTATAGCTGTCCGAACAGGTCCAGGTTTAATGCAACTCCACTGGAGACGCGTATACAGTATACATACATATGAAGGCACCCTGGCATATATATGTTCATCATGCACAGAACAGATGTATATATATACCCACTTCTACACGAAATGAAATTATTTCGCCATCTCGATGCGGCATACATTCCGCACGGTCTTCGCACCTAATTGTAACTGGCATTTATTTGCAGCAACAGGGGAAAAAAAGTGCCAGTATACTTCTCCACCACTTGACATCTCCGCCGAACGCTTGTATACGCGAAACTCGGTATTTGCGGCAGCTGTATATACAGTACACGCGCGTTTCAAAATACTTCTTCGGAAGCATATATAGCGATAAAATTCAAACAGCGCTAAACGACAGGAGCAGAATGAGGAGGAGACAAACACGGTGAATGAACTGCCCTTCTGCAGTTCATTTCTTGTACATGAGCTTCTTTTATGTGTCAAAATGTTGATCTGTCAAGTCCGGCTGCACTCTCGCTCATCATCGCCGTGTGTATCTGCCGAGCACGCACCGCGTCATGGCACTGCTGGTATGATACCTGCCCTCCGGATTTACGAGCGCTTTGTGGCTGGCTACGTCCGTCTACGGGACTCAACAGAAGAATGTGCAAAATTCTCAAGAGTGAGTGGTTCAGCGCCGTGTTTGTCTCCTCCTCATTCTGGTCCGGTCGTTTAGCGGTGTTTGAATTTCATTGTTACCATGCAACACCAACTCGCCCAATCCGCTGCCCCTCTATATATAGCGAAATAATTATAGAGCTCTGAAGCTTTCCGCTGTCGGGTCTCAGTCGGGCCCCATTCTATACCAGAACAGGCACACACGAGGCTCGGAATTTTCCCAGACGCGCAACCGGAATGCGCGCGTGTATACACAACCTGCTGCCTTCCGACCGCGTCAGCGGGCGCGCGCGTATATGCCGTAAACAAGCTGTTACCATGCGGAGCGCAGGAATGGGTCCGCGCTTTATTTGCGCTGCTCCGGAACCAATTGAAAGTGAGGCGAATCGGTGTTGGACAATGACCGTCCTTCCCGCGCGCGCCTCCAGCTAACGGTATAGATAGGCGGTATCTCAAGGCAAACCTGACTCACCGTTGCCGCCCCACAGTCGCCACCGCCGGGCATGCGTGACTGTGCGCGTCCTCTATTCCGACAGAACAATGCGCTGCTGCGCTCATGTATGCGCTATGTAACTGAGGTAAAAGCTGCTCCCGCGAGCGTAATAATAATAATATTTGGGGTTTTACGTGCCAAAACCACTTTCTGATGACGAGGCACGCCGTAGTGGAGGACTCCGGAAATTTTGACCACCTGAGGTTCTTTAACGCGCACCTAAATCTAAGCACACGGGTGTTTTCGCATTTCGCCCCCATCGATATGCGGCCGCCGTGGCCGGCATTCGATCCCGCGACCTCGTGCTCAGCAGCCCGACACCATATATCCACTGAGCAACCATGGCGGGTCAACTCCCCGAGCGTGGAACTTCTCCGTGACTGCAAGGCGCTTTGCAGTATATGCCTAAGGCTGTCGCGATTGCCCGCCGCCAATGATGAAAACATTTTAGGACAAAAAACGATCACATAAACGGCAGCTATTATAGATACGGTGTTGGGCGAGTGTAAAACACAGAGAAAAGGTGTGTACGAATGGGGAAGGAGGGTATATACACTGCAGCAATCTATTGCTGCCTGCCAGTTATCAACTATTCAATCGGGGCACAAGCATATACGATACCTGTGCGTCACAGAAAAGGCAATGTGTGTATACAAAGTGTACACAAAAGCGAAAACGAATAAACGAGCACGCGCAAGCTATATATATCCCTGGAGGCGCAAAAGCCGGAGAGAGCATCTTAATAAGGAACTCCTCGCGCATGCTGTCGCTTCGGCATTGCGTATATACACCGCGTGGTTTTACGGAGACACGGGACAAACGGATCGTCTCGGCTCGACGTATCTGACGCCAGGCGCAGTTCTTTTTCGGCAGCGGGGGTGAGCGACGACGCGGGTTCGAGCGAGCGCGAGGTCGTCGCATGTTTGTCGGGAGAGAGAACGGACGCTATTATCGCCGCACGCACACACACTCGCAGGGTCGCGTGCGATAGCGACTATCACAGCGCATCCAATCACCGCTCTCCGAGTGCGCGGCTCGCACTGCAGCCCATTGCCATTGGCGATATTTACGTGTCTGTCGCGCAAAAGTCCCCATGCACGTCTGAACTCTCGCGGCCAGCTCGGACGTATTGCTGCGCGGTGGTGCTCCTGTTGCCGGCGCTGGGTTTGCAGGTTTCAATATGATGGTACACACACACACACACACACACACACACACACGCGCGCGCGCGCGCGCGCACACACGCACACACACGCACACACACGCGCACACACACACACACACACACACACACACACACACACACACACACACACACACACACACACACACACACACATATATATATATATATATAATAATAATATTTGGGGTTTTACGTGCCAAAACCACTTTCTGATTATGAGGCACGCCGTAGTGGAGGACTCCGGAAATTTTGACCACCTGGGGTTCTTTAACGTGCACCTAAATCTAAGCACACGGGTGTTTTCGCATTTCGCCCCCATCGAAATGCGGCCGCCGTGGCCGGGATTCGATCCCGCGACCTCGTGCTCAGCAGCCCAACACCATCATATATATATATATATATATATATATATATATATATATATATATATATATATATATATATATATATATATATATATATATATATATATATATATGTGCGTGTGTGTGTGTGTGAGAGAGAGAGAGAGAGAGAAATCAAGCCATCGCGAGCGAGTGCATCGCCTCCATATCCACACGATACCAATATTTCTGAGCAGGTTTTGAACGAATTGGCCTGCGAACTTTCGGGTCACGTGGGTGGTTTGTTTTCACTGTTGATATGTGGGCTCGAAATGCTTGCGGCCTCATTCTCACGAGTAAGAATGCGGAAGAAGCCGAAGTGAAAGTGTTGAAAAACCCGACATGAAGCTATTGCACCGTAAGAAATTAAAAAGAACAGAAAAAAAAAGAAAGTAAAGTTACGCACTCTCTATTTATTTATTTATATTTCTTGTTTCATTTATGGTAACGTGTCATCAACATAAACACATCACCGCATTACAACCACATATAGATAGATAGATAGATAGATAGATAGATAGATAGATAGATAGATAGATAGATAGATAGATAGATAGATAGATAGATAGATAGATAGATAGATAGATAGATAGATAGATAGATAGATAGATAGATAGATAGATAGATAGATAGATAGATAGATAGATAGATAGATAGATAGATAGATAGATAGATAGATAGATAGATAGATAGATAGATAGATAGATAGATAGATAGATAGATAGATAGATAGATAGATAGATAGATAGATAGATAGATAGATAGATAGATAGATAGATAGATAGATAGATAGATAGATAGATAGATAGATAGATAGATAGATAGATAGATAGATAGATAGATAGATAGATAGATAGATAGATAGATAGATAGATAGATAGATAGATAGATAGATAGATAGATAGATAGATAGATAGATAGATAGATAGATAGATAGATAGATAGATAGATGAATGCACAGAAAGGATTACACGCTATATATAACAAGAACTTATAGGATAACAATATTTTCGGCAGCTTCGATGCGAAATCAAACAGCCTATACACGGAGAAGTATGTATACAGCGGTATCAACATCAGCCACACATTGCTCGCGCACGTTCATCTTTTGTTGGCGCCCACATTAGCCGCGATTCCTGTGGCCCGGTTTGCTGGCTTGACGAAACCGGTGCTGCAGGGCTATACACAGTTGTCGTGTCGCAGGTGTCTGCGGTGCCCCGGCCAAGCAGGTCGCGTATACGTGAGTTCACTCGCCAACTCGCTTACTGCAGCGGCTGCACTTCCGTTCCGATTGCATACGCGGCGGGACGTACGCGCGCGGTGCTGCATTCCCGATGATCGGAAACCCGATGACGCCACGCGTGTGTGTGCAGAGATGGCAGGACGCGCACGCGCGAACGGGATCTGCGGCCGACTTTTCACGTAATAAGGATTAACGAACGCTGCGGAAAGAGGAACGGCAGTGGCACATTTCCATATATATATATATGTATACCTTCGCGTCAATGAGGTGCTGCAAAAGAGGAAAGTGTCTAAACGATGATATATTTGCTGACGCAAAAGAAAGAAATGACGCGAAAGAAAGAAAAGAAAAGAAAGGAATGACTATATCGAGATAAATATAACTTAAGAAGCAGATGTTGCAAGGAAAGCCACTTGCTGGTGAGGACATGCAGGTCTTTTGACCTGCAGCGTATTACAGAAGGAAGCACCAAAGTACAAAAATGAGTTGTCGGTGGAGAATGTTACACGGGGGAAGCACAACAGCCAAATTTAGCAGCATATTGCTATAGTGTATACATATAGTATATACGTATATATCGCATGCAGCCATGGAACCATATAGTCACATGTATGTGTGTTGAGGTGTGTGATTAGCTATATACCACATTCCTTCATGGCTTTCTTTTTTTTTTTCAATTTCCTGCTGTGAGCCATCAACTGTCGACTGTGGTTCGGCTGGAGACACCAGTCGTGTCAACTTGCAAGCAGTCGAAGGGCGCTAACAAAGAAAGCTATGTAAGACACGGCACCGCAATCTAAACGGGCGATGCCTTGTCTTACGAAGCCCGCGTTTCGACGTTCTACGCAGCGCTGCAATCCAACTATACGCATGGTGCATATATACTATGTTTCGAGAACGTGCTGAAGGCACACCTTTTGCCGCCCAGTCGGGTCTTGACCGACCGTTTATGGCGCCTGGCGCAGACAGTTTCCTCGGACTCAGGTGCTGCGCATATGGAAGCCGCATATACGCGACCATGGAGAATTTAGGGAGTGCCAAACAACTGCTCCCGCAGCCCTCCCTCGCGCTCCTGCTTCTGATCAGACCTATATAGGCGCATTATGGGGTTCTGTACGTTGAACGTATGCAAGCAGTACAATGTCAGATACTCGTATGACCGTATTTCGTTATACAGAATCTTCTTCACGGCAAAAAATTATTTCCGCCTCTGAATTTTCACGTAGCAGAGCCAGGACTTTTCCTCTGGCACGCAAGTCGTCGACCGGCGCGCGCAACAATAGCCTCACTTTACAGAATTCAGGTTTACAAAGTGATATTTTAGCCATGGCAAAGACAACTCGTTTCCCGCGCTGGATAACGACCCTTCTAAGGTTTTGGCGTGTCTGACAACTGTGGTGATAAATAATGAGTGAATAAAATAAAAAATAAGAAGAAGAAAGTCACCCTCACAAACCCTGTGCCGCTCTCTCTCTCTCTCTCTTCTATACTTTATTTCAAAACACCTGCGCATTTAAGCGAGACGCGTTCGACAAGCACGTATACTTTGACAACACCGGCCAGCATTCGTTTGACCCGAGTGTGCGGTGAGCGCAGCTGCTGAATGAAACTGTGAGGCCACGCTGTGTATACGCGTCTGTCGAGAGCTGTGCGCAATACACCGTGTACGTCAGCCTTGCCATAGTAAGAACAACGAACTCCCTGCGGCCAAACGGGAAGTCGGCGAGAGTATTATTAGATGGGATGCGTAATTAAGACGATGGTGAACGTGCCGCCAGTGCGTATCTATATAATGTCTTAAAATGCACGTCCAGGGCAAGTTTGTGCGGAAACGTGCGTATATATTCGATTCTTTCTCTCTATATATCTTGCTTTTGACAAATTTTCGGGCCACAAAGACCACACTGTGCATATACAGTATACATGTGTATTGTTGCTGGAGGAAGAAAAAAAAACTATTTACATATTATTTACACGATCCTCGTGCAGCCAAGTATACACGGCAGGCATGTCGATCACTATGTAGCGTCGTCTTCTCTCTGTCTTCTAGATTGTGCAGATCGTCGTATAGCACATGTTCCCCCGACATGTATACACTATACACGTGACGAAGCCAAACGAACTACGCGAGCATGATAATCCCCTATTCAGATGCAAGCAGCTATACAAGCAGCCTATAGCGAGGCCTTCTATATACAGTATATACGTATATACCGGATGTTTTAGCGAACGTACATTTTCAAAAATTTGTTAAAAATTGCCTGTGGCATAGCTGCCGTTGCACTTACTTGCTATACAAAACGTCGTTTTATGCATTGAAGCCCGAAGGTAACTGGAACGCCAATGTATTTCTCCGCAAAGTTCGGGAATTAATATGTCGAAATTCGCGTCATCGTGAGAATCCGCCTTGCGAACTCCCCGGCTAGAATCTGTAAGTTGCAATATGTGGCGCAAGGTAATCATTTAGAAACCTAATTAGGTAATGTTGTTAATTACGCGAGTATGCATTTCAATTTTTTGTGCAAGTAATTCCCGCATTTTCGAGTCGACCAGCTCACGGACTAGAATTGTGCTATCTGTATAGTGCACCTTTACCGACAATTTGACGGCGCATATCTCGTAAATGGTGTCATCCAGACAATTATTTCCAAGTAGATATGCCTTGCAGTCTCACCGGCCGCTAGAATTCGTAAGTTGTAATATATACCATTATAGGTAACTAGTTTTAAAACCTAATTAGTGTTTTTTTTTGTTTATTAGTCGATTATGCATTTCAATATCTTGTGCAAGTATAATGTCCGCCTCTTCGAGAGGACCAGCCCATGGACTTGTAGAATTTTGCGATCTGCCACAGGCAGTATTTTTTATTTTTTTTTAAGTGTTCGTTGAAACACCCTGTGTATGTATATACATGCGTATACGCTCTGTCGCTACAGCGCGGCTCGCGGTCGCGCGCAGGAAGCAGGCTCAACCGCGATGCGATCGTATAGAAGTCGAGCGGCGGCAATCGATTCACGGTCAGCGCAGCTGCCGCAGCTGCGCGACGTGCCACGTGGGAACCATGCTGCGCGACGCCCATGGCGCTTGGGCCGACGCACACGAGCCAAACAGGCGCGTGTGTATATATATATGGCCTCGTGGATGTTTATATCTCCGGTGTGGCAGGCATGCAGCGTAAGAGTGGCGAGAGAAAAGAGCTTAAGGTGATACGGAGCATCTGCATGCGTGCTTCACTTGGTGCGCATGGAGTATACACGTTATATGACGCGACGTCAAGCGCGCTCTGAAATTGGGTCAAAGGCGATCGTGCGTGTCCAGGGTGGCGTGCTTGCGTAAATAAATTTGCGTGCGTGCGTATATACGCGTATACGCATTGCTGTGCGTTGGGTCGTGTTGGTATTCGAACGTGGATAACATTTTGGCTCCCGCGGACAAAGACAAAATGTAGCTGTGCAGACACCACGACGCGCTAGAATGTATAAACGCATTATCGCGGTACGTGTCTCTCTCCTGTCCTTACCTGCTAGCGCTAAAACGTTATCCAAGTATGCGTGATGTGCTCGTTAACGCAGGATGCGTCGTGATATGCGAACCATGGGCGATAACATGGTCTTCAAAGAGGAAATAGGAAAGGAGGAAGGCAGGGAGGTTAGCCAGAACAGAGAAGCCGGTTTGCTACTGTATACTGGGGGAGGGGGAGGTAGAAGATAAGAAGAAAGTATACAAGAAAGTATACCGAAACAGATAGCGAGTCAGACGGAACAAGTGCCTGCCAACAGCTGCGCTTGAATAGTGTGACTGCATGGATAATTCCATGTATTCCGATTATTACACTCGTCACTTCATGGTCCGAGCGGCTCTATGTATACGTTGTCGCCATGACTGGCCGGTCGTGAAAGGTGCGTGGATGATATATAAGAAAAAAAAATAGGAACTAGAAAAAAGAATCATTACGTTATAGCGGCACCGTTTTCAATGAGCACCTTTCATAAATACACCATGCACTCTGATGTTGCATGCATTAATATTGTCCTCCATTTACGGAGATGCGCGCTTCTATCACGCATGCCGTAAACATGACGCATGCCGTAAACATTACGCACGCATTTATATATGAACTGTCACGGTTAGATGCGTCACATACGCACCGGCCGTAGACCCTTTCACTTCATATTATGCTGTATGGCCTGCGTGCTACATTTTAAGGTGGCCCCTTACATTTTACAGTATACATTTAAAACACGACTAAATACAGGTCGGTGAAGAAAAGATATGTAAACGCTACCACAAGTATACGAG